>NC_056733.1:1968785736-1968858236 GCF_019279795.1 Protopterus annectens
TTTGCGTAGCTGTCACTTTCTAAATTCTGCTGTTTCAATAATTTACACAGCGCTTCTGAGAACAAGATTAAACACATTTTCCATTAACACAAGCTGTTTATCATGGTATGCATGATCAGTTCTTCCATTTTTTTCACTTGTGGTTTCAGGTAAAAGTTGGTCAAAATGTTTAGATTGTGACAGTAATAGAAAAGAATTATGCAATGTAGTGCAATGGCTTGGTTGATGATTTTTACTAAAATATATACATAACCACTTGTTCGCTAAGTACCCTGTATTACAGGGTAAACATTAAAATTTAGTGTTTTTCCATTCATCTGCTTAATAACAAAAATATCAGTTTAATAATTTATTTGGTGGTGACAATTATCCAGTGGGGCTGTCATACAGACTGCCATAAGTGCTGTTTGTGCCTTCTTCAGCATTTCAATAATGAGGGTATTTGTATGGTGTATCTCCACATGAGCTACCCCCCCCCACCACCACCACCACTGCTTCAGGGACCCACAAGGCCTTCCCTTCCATCAATCACCCAAGCATTCAAGCAGCTAATTAACATCAGCTTGCCAAAGATGTAATTAGGACATTAACCCTCTATGCCATCAGAGCTGGCTAGTAATTTGTAAATGTTTAAATTCAAAGAAACACATTATTATGTCACTTTAAAGAAGACACACTATAAAGATTCAGTGTTGTTGGTAAGGACATTCTCTCACATGTGGAGTAATGCACTTTAGCATACTCAGGGACTCATTCACAAAGCCTGAGATCTATTTACTTACTTCTGATTATTTGGGTCACTAAATGAGAAAGTGCTTTGACAGCTCATTACACAACCTGAAACTAATATTATTATTCCTAGATTCCTGGAATCACAAAGTACATAGTCAGATTCAAACATTTAGCCACACAACATAACCAATGTGCTCACCCCTGCCTTCCCTGAGTCACAAACTGCACAGTCACTTTTAGGGACTCAGCCACATGACCCAAGAGCAGTATATCCACTCCTGTCTCCACAAGTCACAAATTGTGGAGTCACATTCAGGGACATGACTGCACAGCTTGTAGCAAATATACCCAACACTGCCTTCAGTGAATCACAATGTGGACAATCATATTCCACGAATCATATTCAGAGGCACGGCTTGGAAACTACAGCCACAAAACATCTACAGCAGTTGAGTGACTGTTTTGCATGGCTATCTCTGCTCTTGATATCTATGTGATTGCAATCTTAAAGTAGTTGCCACAGGTTCAAATATATGTGAGAGATGCAACTATTTAGCCAAACTGGAGGCTGAGCTCTCTCATCTCAAAACTGGTGTAACCAGTCAGGAGGAGAAGGTAACCTCACACAACACAATTCCAGTATCACATAGTCCCACCACATCAGCGAACCAAAACACATAAATACACAAAAACATACTCGGAGGCTCTAAATAAAAATCTACCTGAGCAACAGAGACCTCCAAAGCAGACATCCAAGCAAACGCTACCTCAAAACAAAACACACACAACACATAACCCACAAAGTCAGTGTGCCAAGCAGCCACAGCCCTTAAGGGTGAATAACACACCTGATACTCTTGTTATAGGTGACTCTATTGTCAGACACACTGACGTCCCGCTCACCAGGCTGAATAAAGAGAAGGTCAAGGTGAGCTGCATGTCGGGTGCTAGGATCCGACACATAACGCAAGCACTCAGGTCACTCTAAAGCAAATACAAATATGACTCAGTCATTGTACATGCTGGTGTGAATGACCTGAGACGTACCTCCCTGGACTACATGAAAAGAGACATAGAGGAGCTCTCTGATCATGTAGCCCAGGCTGGTATGACCCTGACCTTGAGTAGCATCTTACCCTCACCTAGAATGATGCCACAGTACAAAGACAAAAATGATCGATTTTAACAATTGGCTAAAATTTTGGTGTCATTCAAAGGGGATCCAGTGTCTGTCAGCCTGGGATGACATGCTCGACAAGCCACGTTGCTTCGCTAGGGACGGCTTGCACCTGTCACCACTGGGCTTTTGGATATTGGCAAAGGCTCTTGCCACTCCCATAGTGCCTTTTTTAGGCAAGGCTCAAAAGTCAAACCCACCCCCATAGACAGCACAAGGAACAAGAAACTAAGGGTAATGCTGCTAAATGCCAGAAGTCTTAACCTCAAGATGCACGCACTTGAAGCTCTCCTCAGTATGGAGAACATCGATATCTGTGCAGTGACAGAAACCTGGTTCAAGGCTCCAGAGAGCACCCCAGCATTACCAGGCTATACCTCATATCATGCTTTTCGGCCCCAAAACCAGGACCGAACCACAAAAGGAGGGGGAGTTTCCATATTTATCAAGGATATCCACACCTCCAGGTTAGTGGCACGAAGTATCGGAGACCATCCATGTGCAACTAACAGTGGGCAAGACTTCTTTTCAGTTTATAGCATCCTACAGACCACCCTCTCAAAGTCAGGAATCCCATTCGGCTTTCCTGAAAACATTGGAGAGCATGAAGATCTCTCCGAACACCATTACATTGGGTGACTTCAACTACCCAAACATTGACTGGGAGCACTACTCAAGCCCCAGCACCTTAGCCCAAAGATTCCTGGAAATTATAAACTCAAACGCCATGGAACAACTAGTCACCACTCCCACAAGAGGGGACAACATACTAGACCTGATAATTACCAACATGGGGACTCTATGCTCCACACCAGAAGTATATCCCTCATTAGTAAGATCAGACCATAAATTAATTTCACTGGATGTCCACATCCCGACCCCACCCCCAGCTCAGAAAACCACAGTGAAAAACTTCTCAAAAGTGAACTTCTCACTTCTCAAAACTGAAGTGGAATCCTTCAAGGCCCCAGGGCCAGTGGAAACTACGGCCCAAACTGCAGAATCCTATATAAATGCATTCTACGGACATCTCCAGGAATGCATGGATCATTCTATCCCAAACAAAACCAAGACCCAATCATCCAAAGGCAGGCGTCCAGTCTGGTGGACCCCTGCCATAAATAAACTGTACAACAGAAGGAGGAAGCTACTACATGATAGAGCAAAATCCCTAATAGGGAAGGCATGTCTGATCAGTACTAGCAAAAAATTACGATCCCTCATAAAATCCTCCAAGGCCAGCTTCGAGAGAAAAATTGCACAGGACACCAAAGACAATCATAAGGCTTTTTTCAGTTATGTTAGAAACCTGGGATGCAACTCCCAGACTTGTTCTGAGTTGATTCTAAATGAGAAAAATACACTGAACCCACAGACATCGCCAATATCCTGGCAGACAGGTTCAGTGCAAACTTCTCCACCCCCCCCCCAAAAGAGCAAGTATCTATCCCAGCAGAGGGCTGCCTCCCAAACATCTCAGATGCTCAGGTGAAGGCTGCCCTCTCCAAAGCAAAAAACACTGCTTCCATGGGACCAGATGGCATCCCAGGTTGCGTCCTACATGAACTACAAGAGGAACTAATCCCTCAAATAAAACAGCTATACAATCTCAGCCTCACTACAGGATATGTGCCCACAGAATGGTGTACAGCAACAGTGGTCACACTCCACAAAGGTGGAGCCTCTACGGACCCTGGAAACTATCGCCCCATAAGCCTGACTAGCTTAGTCTGCAAGGCTATGGAGAGGATCATCATGGAGCTCATAAACAAAGACATTGGGGACCTACAGACACTAGATCCTACCCAGTTCGGCTTTGTCAAGGGCAGATCCTGCCTTTTGAACCTGGTTGACTTCTTTGAAACAGTCACCAAAGCCATAGATGAAGGGAAGGTAGTCCACACAGCCTATCTGGACCTTGCAAAGGCATTTGACACAATACCCCACTCGGGCATCATAGATAAGCTATCCAGCTTAAATATAAACCCCTATGTCACAAGATGGGTCGCAAACTGGCTCAAAGACAGAACCCACAGAGTGAGAGTTGCTGGAGCCATGTCAGACTCAAAACCGGTCACAAGTGGCATCCCACAGGGTTCTGTCCTGGGACCACTCTTGTTCGGTATATCTTTTCCGAGGTACAGGCAAACGTGGGAGGACTATGGCTCACCAAGTTCGCAGACGACTGCAAACTGGGCGCCATAATCAACTCTCCAGCTGACACAAACATCCTTCAAAAAGGTCTCACAGAGACAGATAACTGGTGCCAGCGCCATGGTTTAAAGCTAAATGCCAAAAAATGTATAGTCATACCCTTTGGCAAAAACAATGTGCCCACAAATTACCACATAGACGGAAACCCATTAAGTACAGAGAAAGTTATTAGGGACCTGGGAACCCAAGTTGATAGCAATCTCTCCTTTGAAAACCACATTGCCAAAGTGGTTAGAAAGACCTTCTACATAGCCCACCTCATCATGAAGGGTTTCACTTCTAGATCAAGAGAGGTAATCGTGCCCCTTTATTCATCCCTCATCAGGCCCATCATAGAATACAATGCCCCTTTTGGGATGTATCTTACCCGACACCTGCAGCAATTAGAAAGACCCCAAAAGTATCTCACCAAGAGGATCAAGGGTCTCAAACAGATGCCATATGCTGCTCGGTTAAAAAAACTCCAGCTCTACTCAGTTGAATACCGCCTACTTCGAGGCGATCTATGCCTGACATACAAAGCTATGTCAAATCCAGAATTAATGGACATGCTCCACCTCAGTAAATATAAATCCCTTAGAGCCACACGCTTGAGGGACTTGAACCTCAGTACAGAAATAAATAGAACTTGCTGGAGGGACAGGTTCATAACCCAGAGGCTCCCTTCGCTCTGGAATAGAATTCCAGTTCATGTGAGGCAGAGCACCTCACTGAATCTCTTCAAGAAGAATCTCGATAAGTGGATGGGGGATCGTAGGTTTGTCCCAGGGATTACCCCCGTGTCACTATTAGACAGAGGCACAGTAAACTAAACCTTAAAAAGGGCACAGTATACTCAAATCAAGGGGTGGCGTAAGCCATACAGAATCGGGCTAGGCTTATAATTGCCCCAGGGCAGATAGCCTAGTATGAACCTATGAACCTATGAACCTATAATTCAACACTATGGTAATTTCATCTGTTAAACAATTGCAAATGGAAGCCTTATAATGCACTGAAAATCATACTGGATTAGTTGTTATGTTTTATTGAATTTGTAATTTAGCAATTTACCAATTAGCTGAATTGTTTCTTGTCATATTTACACTTTTTCTTGTATTATAGTTGTGTCACATGATAGATCTGTGGAGTTAGCATATACAAGTCTGGGGAAGTTGGAGGGGTGAAGCCCTGCAGTGTAAACACCTTTGTAGGAGTATTTTGATGAAATGTTTGGTTTGGAATGGAGGATTGTGGATACATAATATAAAATAAAAGATGTCTGGACAATATTTTACTGTTCACAGAGACATTTTTGTAAAGTTAGCAGTTAGTTTAGGAATATATTGGCAGTTTGTCAAACTTTATTGCGCATGTTAACTTTAAGGTTTAAATAGTATTGCTGAAAGATTTGATGCATGATTTTGAGTTTTCAGAGGTATGTGTGTTATATGTGTTTTACCATTTAGTTTTTGCCTGTATTGCCTGCTGACCCTCAGATCCCCTCTCTTGGTCAGTAGGCCCCGTTCAGTTCCCATACATCTTTTGTGAAAGCCAACCAAGAGTGATCATCATTTAGGCAGCCATCAGGGGTTTCTCATTTTGTGCTTTTTGCGACTGTAAATTGACAGCATATGCCCAATAACATACCTGTGATTTACTATACGTTGGGCCTCAGCAAGGGTAGTTCACTTGCTTCTTTGAATGATATAGCTGTCCATACAGCCCTGCCTCCTTAAAGCCACATCTTTCATTTTCATTCACCACTGGTCAGTTCAACCACAGGAACACGTACCCTGGGCATGGGCTCCCACCCCCTCCTCCTCCCCCAAAGACAGAGGAGAGCAAGCAAAGCATGCCATTCCTCTCTTCTTCTGTACCAGTAGGTACATGAATGACTAAGACACCTCAGGTCACCTGAGTTGTAGTAATGGTGTTATCCATCTGCACAAATTGAGTTTGCTGTTTTTTTGTTTTTTTTTTACAGTGGTTTGAATTTTGCTGCTTTTTTCAGTCACATCCCATTGGAAAGCAGTACTTACATAGTGTATATATGGTACTTGTACATGAGGATTTGCATTGTGTAAATTAAGCGGGCTAAGTGGTCTACTCAAAGTTTATTGTTTAATTATCTTTAGCAGATGCTGTGGGAGAAATTTTTATTAGCACATATTCTCCACCCTTCCCTGAAAACTAATTCAGCACCAAAGCATATTGCCCATTGTGCCCTGAAAGTATATATACCAAGTATCCAGATTTCCACAGCATGTCCAGACTTTTGGCTTATATTTTTGGTCCTTTAAATTTGTGGCTTTCGGGAAAATCACTGAGGACTGAAGTCACATAATGAATGACATTTAGATTTCTGGCTTCATATCCTTCAGAAAATGCATGTTAATGCAAAATGTGTTACTGTAGCAACTTTTTAAGTTTATAAGACCAATATTTAAAATCTGCCCCTTTTTTGGGTCTTTCTCCCCGCATAATATTTGGCTCTGTTCAGATTTATTGCAGTAAGAGGTTGCAAGGTATGACTGGATGTGGCAACAGGTGAGGCTATTATACAGTTAGTTCTGCAGGTAAAAAACTAAGTTATTCATGTAATAGATACAGCATGTGGGCCAGTTGTCAAAGTGTTGTGATAACTCACAGACTGCAATATAGCACTTGATTTGTCATATAATCAGTTCCAGTTCTTTTTGCTTTTCCACTGTATTATATACAGTCTGCTCAAGGCAGGTGTTTGGCCTATAGCATATGTAAATAAGAAAAACACTAGGCAAGTAACCACAGAGACCATAAGATGTATAGCTAAATACACTTGTATGTAGACATCTTAAAACCTCTTGTGTCCCTTTTCATGCACTTAATTGTGCTCAGCTCCCTAATCAAGCAAGGCCATACTTAATAACTCTGGTTGGGATCTGTGTCTCCCCATCCAGTCATCAAAACAAGCCATGAAGTTAGCTAAAGCAGTACTCATCTTGACCTATAGCAGTAACACCTTCCACAGACTAGGAATTAATGCATTGAGTTAAGAACCCTTCAGTAAGTTTTGTTTATTGGTTGTTGTAGATTGAGGTCCTTAATGAGGTGGGCTTGTATTTAAGAAATAGAAGGTTAAATAGGACTGAGTCTTTTCTGGTACGAAAAAAGTGAAACCCAGGTCACCTCAGAGTAGCTGGTGTAAGAAGAGTCATGCTAATCTGCCAGGTGAACTGAATGATTCAAGGCCTTTAGTTTTATTGGTTCGCAAGCTTTGGGGGTGTTTCCAATTGAGCAATATGCTTGAATTTCTACATACAAAAGAAGAAATTGTTTTTGATGAGGTGTCTGATAAGGGAAGAGTACAGTTACATGATGATGTTTGAATTATCTGGGCCAGACATAAAGATTTGCTGATGATGATCGACACATGATGATTGAATGAGAGAAAGAAAGTGGTCCACATAAGTACCCAGGTCTCTTATGACTGTATCTGTCTGAAGGGGTGTACCACTTATAACCTATGAGGCATGAGCAGTTCTTCTTAGGGCTGCTAAGCTGCTTGTTTGTATTTAGCATTCCTGCCTCTAACACATGCATAGTAAGTTCCAGATTGTCTCACTGCACGACCATCTAGATGGAACACTTTAGGTTATTTGCTCCTACATGGGCCACCACTAGGCTGTAGTCATATTTGTCTGGCTTAAGGGACCTTATAGTCTTTGTAACATCATAGACCCCACCACCTGACAAGCTTCTTACAGTCACCCTGTTCTTGTCCTGTCTGGAGTCTCTATGCCTCATGTATGACTAAAACATTTCCCTGTGTGAAAGCAGACTTAGTGCGCCTCATGGAATTAGGTCTGCTGATCTGATTACTCTTGGGTGAGCTCTGTGGATTTTTAGTATATGTGAATGAAGAAGGAGTAGGCATTGCCATGTGTGCTGGAGGCTGAGTTATTCTACAGAGAGTTCTAGGAGGCTTTGGCAACATTTTTGTCAGTCTCAGCATAGCTTAAGAATCTAGTAGTGCACTCTGAATGATGTTAAGTTATGAGGTATGATGCTTAACAATAGTGGGATAATAGAGAATATTGCCTCCATATTACTTAAATATTTATATTTCTCAAAGGTTGTACTATCAACTGGTAGAAGCAGTGGACATTTGCTTAGAATAGAATAGTTGCTGCTCTGTCTTACAGCACCTAATGCAATCATATGGGGTGAGGGAAGACTGTTGAGCCATGCTGACAGAATGCGGGGGGATTAGAGCTCACATAGCACTTCAGAGTTAGAGAAACGTTACTACTGTAGGCCTTTAAACATGTATGGATGACGTTTTAAGGGAGATATTCTAAAGTTAGGATAGGCAGTAGCTAATCTAACAGCATTTGTTAGAAAGACAGAATTAAACATGTTAACAAAGATGAATACTGATGATTCACATATTGACTACTACCAGTACTGGTCTCACCACAGCTTCCCTCAGCTGGGAATCAACGTCCATTTTCTTCTTCTTTCAGCAGAAGCAAAATAGTAGCACTAATCTCAAGATGTGAGGTGGGCCACAGGCACTTTGGTGATCAGCAGTCTCATCCCAGATGTTGCAAGGGTCTGTTGGCTTGCTGTAGTTTTCTCTTGGGAGATTCCCTGGATAACAACCAGGCCAATTAGGAAAGTCATACACTCACATGCCGCCCAATAATAGTCAGGAACCAAAGCTCCTCTGCTTCTTCTCTCATCAAGGGCAAAACAGTAGTACTAATTCCAAACCGACTCCTTTAGTTATCAGGCTTTCCAAAGATCAGTAATTTCTAGAAGGTCTAGGAAAAATGCTCCCCTGCTCCTTCTCTCACGAGGAGCAAACCAGAATCAATAATCTCAAAATGATTACAGGGAAGCAAAATGCAAGCTCTCTAGTGACTGGTAGTCTTGCCCCAGATGTTGCAGATTTTAAAAATAAGATGGAAAAGGTGGCTTAATAGTCTAACGACTGCAGTGTGCAATAAGCAGTTAGGAAGACATGAAACAGAGACAGCAGAACAATAACATTCTGGATTTTCTGTTGGTTTAATTTCTCCAAGATCTTTGGGCTTCTCCGGAGATGAGGTGCATGGCAAAGAGAGAGGTGGTGAAGTCTAAAGATAAGGCGTATGAAGAGTTGTATGAAAGGTTGGACACTAAGGAGGGAGAGAAGAACCTGTACTGATTGGCTAGACAGAGGGACGGAGCTAGTAAAGATGTGCAGCAGGTAAGGGTGATAAAGGATAATGAGGGAAACATACTCACAAGCAAGGAGAGTGTGTTGAGAAGATGGAAAGAGTACTTTGAGCGGCTGATGAATGAAGAGAATGAGAGGGAGAGAAGGTTGGATGATGTGCGGATAGTGAATCATGCAGTACAGTGGATTAGCAAGGAGGAAGTAAGGATAGCTATGAAGAGGATGAAGAATGGAAAGGCTGTTGGTCCATATGACATACCTGTGGAAGCATGGAGATGTTTAGGTGAAATGGAGTTTTTGACTAGATTGTTTAATTAAATCTTGCAAAGTGAGAGGATGCCTGAGGAATGGAGAAAAAGTGTTTTGGTACCAATTTTTAAGAATAAGGGTGATGTGCAGAGCTGTAGTAACTACAGAGGGATTAAATTGATCAGTCACAGCATGAAGTTATGGGAAAGACTAGTAGAAGCTAGGTTAAGAAGGGAGGTGATGATTAGTGATCAGCAGTATGGTTTCATGCCAGGAAAGAGCACTACAGATGTGATGTTTGCTCTGAGAGTGTTGATGGGGAAGTACAGAGAAGGTCAGAAGGAATTGCATTGTGTCTTTGTGGACTTAGAGAAAGCATTTGACAGGGTGCCTAGAGAGGAATTGTGTTATTGTATAAGGAAGTCGGGAGTGTCAGAGAAGTATGTAAGAGTGGTACAGGATATGTACTAGGGTAGTGTGACAGCAGTGAGGTCTGCGGTGGGAGTAACAGATGCATTTAAGGTGAAGGTGGGATTACATCAAGGATCAGCTCTGAGCCCTTTCTTATTTGCAATGGTGATGGACAGGTTGACAGACGAGATCAGACAGGAGTCCCCGTGGACTATGATGTTTACAGATGACATTGTGATCTGTAGTGAGAGTAGGAAAAAGGTTTAGGAGACCCTGGAGAGGTGGAGATATGCTCTAGAGAGAAGAGGAATGAAGGTCAGCAGGACTAAGACAGAATATATGTGTGTGAATGAGAGGGAGGATAGAGGAATGGTGAGGATGCAGGGAGTAGAGGTGGCGAAGGTGGATAAGTTTAAATACTTGGGATCAACAGTTCAGAGTAATGGTGAGTGTGGAAGAGAGGTAAAGAAGAGAGTGTAGGCAGGATGGAGTGGGTGGAGAAGAGTGTCAGGAGTGATTTGTGACAGACGAGTACCAGTAAGAGTGAAAGGGAAGGTCTACAAGTGGGTAGTGAGACTACCTATGTTATATGGGTTGGAAACAGTGGCATTGACAAAAAGGCAGGAGTTTGAGCTGGATGTGGCAGAGTTGAAGATGTTAAGATTTGCACTGGGTGTGACGAGGATGGACAGGATTAGGAATAAGTATATTAGAGGGTCAGCCCAGGTTGGAAGGTTTGGAGACAAAGCCAGAGAGGCGAGATTGTGTTGGTTTGGACATGTGCTGAGGAGGGATGCTGGGTATATTGGGAAAAAGATGCTAAGGATGAAGCTGTCAGGAAGGCCTAAGATAAGGTTTATGGATGTGGTGAGAGAGGACATGCAGGTGGTTGGTGTGACAGAGCAAGATGCAGAGGACAGGAGGAAATGGAAACAGATAATCCGCTGTGGTTACCCCTAATGGGAGCAGCCGAAAGAAGAAGAAGAATACCATGACAGGAATGGACCCCATTTCAAAGTCAAAGCATGATTAAAGTTCATGAAATTAGTATTGTTTCAGTTTTGATGTTAGCCAAAAGTACTCTTTGCTGTACCCTCAATGTGAACATAACTGACTCCTGCAGTTCATAGAGTTATATATCGGTATTCATTCCTCTAATTTTTCTGTTAATCTTTTTGTATATCTTCTCTCTGGAAATTTTAATAGTAACAATGCATCATTTCTTTCTTATCCTCGGTAGTCTGCTCTATCATCTTTACGGCTGGTTTTGGGCCTGTCAGTTTTTGTATTTTTAAAGACTGCTCTTTTAGTAACGATACATCATTTGTTTCTTATCCTCAGTAGTCTGCTCTATCATCTTTATGGCTGTTTTTGGGCCTGTCAGTTTTTGTATTTTTAAAGACTGCTCTTTTCTTCTGCAAACGGAGGGAGGGGTGGCATCATCTCCCTGAGCCTGGCCTAACTCCATTGGGGGAATGTTTCTGTGTCTTGAGGATTCTACACTGTTATTTTTTCTAGTCCTGGCATCAGTACTCCTACCAGGATTGGGCACTTTTTATCCTGGGTTTTGTGTACCCAGCTGTCTTTTTTATTTTTTAACCTACTTCTGTCCATCATATATGCTATACAAAATACAGTATACACACACACACATATATATATATATATATATATATATATATATATATATATATATATATATATTGGTGTTGTCTAGGTACGATTTTGTAAAAACAGGGTGCATCCTGTAAAGGTATTCACCAAGATTTGAGGATGAATTCAGTTCCAGTAATATAACTCTCCTTTGCTTGCTGATTTTATCATCTCTCCATCCAGACCCTTTTGTGTTTTCTGTCTTTTTTAATTTCTCCAAGTCTTTTGGGTATCTAATACCATGACTGGAATGAGCCCTTTTCCTAAGTGTAAGTATGATTAAAATTCATGAAATTAGTATTGTTTCAATCTTTGATGTTAGACATAAGTGTGCTCTTTGTAGCAGCCACAATATGGTCAGTATTGACTCCTGAAATTCATATGGTGTTACATGTATCGGTAACATATCTAAGTACGATTGCAAATTTGTTTTTATAAGACCCATTGCTACTACTACTGTTGGAACTGCCTGGGTATCTTTCTTCCAGTTGCCCTTGTTTCTGCCTGCAAATCCTGGTATTTTATGACTTTGTGTATCTCTGTACTTAAGACACTGTAGTCACTGGGTGTAGAAATTTCAGTAATCTTCTTTTCATGGACCACTATATCTGGTTTTCTCTCATCTATTTTTTGAACTGTTAGTAATGGGTGATCCCTTGTGATATAAGCTTCATTGTTTTCTATAATACTTTGTGGTTCATGTTTCAATGTTTTTTAGCTACTTTAATATTATAATGCTTGCACAATCCTCAGTGCAACAAGCTTACTATATTATGCCTTTCAATATCCAATCTTTCTGCCATTAGTATATCACAACCAGCAACAATATGTGCGACTGTTTCCAAACATGTTTTACAAAACCTACATTTTTTTTGTTTCTCTCACATGTTCACTAGGCTTTGTAAACCAATGTGTATGTAGTCCACTATCTTGGGCCACCAATATATTAATCTTTGTCTTTTGGTTTAAATTCACCTCCTCTTAGCCATTACTGCATTCAGTCTTGATCAACATGAGGTTGTCCAAAGAGTTTTCTGTAATTGCAACTATATTTATGCATTTTCCACATTTCTTGCTTTCTTATCTGACTCTGCACTTTATATTCTTTCATTTGTTTTTTTACACATTCAGTTGCTGCCTGATTTTTATCTACTTCTGGTTTGATTTCCATTCCTGTTTGACACCGATATGCTTCTGCTAGACTAAGCAAGGAAGTCATCTTAGACTTTTTCTCCTCATGTTTTACAACTTTCACTACATTTGGGTCTTGTGAGGTTAGCAGATATGTATGCAGTCCCACGATTGCAGATCTATACATGTAATCAGTTTCAAGGAGGCCTATGCCTTCTTTAGAACGGGAATATACTGTCTTGGTATACAGTGATTTTTATAAATTATTTGATAAGTATGAAGCATCCTTTTTGTTTTCCTGTGCAGCCAAACCAACACCTTTTGGAGCCAGTCAGTCGCTCTAAAACTGTAGGTTAGGAAAGGAAGACCAAATTTGTTTACAGCTTGGACTTTGTTCCTAGATGTCAGTGCTGTTTTCAGCATTACTTTTAGTCTTCTAAAATGTTCCTTACTAAGTTTTATTTGCATTTGTTTATGTTTTATTGTTGATCCTTCATCAGTCCCCCAATATTTATACACTCCCTCTTGCTCAAGTTCTTTTATATCACATTCCTGTCACAGGCTGATGGTTTCGTAGTGCTGCAGCTTTCCAACTTTAAAGATTGCTTTTGCACATTTATCAAGACCAAGTGACATTCTTATCTTCTACTTCTTCTTTTAGCTTTTCCCAGTTAGGGGTCGCCACAGTGGATCACTTGTCCGCTCATGATTGGCAGTGGAGTTTTACAGTGTCGAGTTACCAGCCCGGCGCCCAACCTTCCACAGAAGGCACACCAAGTGACATTCTTATATTATCTGAAAACATTTTGACTACTTGCAGTTGTGCTTTCAGTTCCGCATCTGATGAACTATGCAGTTTTAAATCATCTGCAAAAAGAAGGTGAGAAGTCTATACACTTTGTAGTTTTCTTGGAGCCAAATTGTAGTCATGACCTAATCTGTTAAGTAGAAAGCATAATGAGTCAAGGGCAAAACAAAAGAGCAGCGGTGACAAACAGTTACCCTGGAATATCCCCCTTTCAATTTTTATCCCTGGAATAATAATTTGTCCTTTATCATGGCTTAACTGCAAAGTGCTTTGCCACTGTTTCATGATAACTGTAATGTAATTGATCAGTGTAGGGTATATCTTATACATTTTTAAGCAGTCTTTTCTACACATATTTGGAATACTGTCAAATGTTTATGCATTTTAAAATCCAACACTGGAATGGATAAAGGAGAGTTTACCAGTAGGGTGACTGCAAGAAGGGATACAGAAAATAGACAAGAGGGGGCTAGACTGAAATCTTCTGGAGTAAACTGTCAAAGGAACCTACATTTTGTAAGTTAAAAACTACAGAGGGAAAGATAATAAGACTGGGATGAAGCCAAGAAGTTTGGACTGCATTTCTGAAACTGTCTTCCCTACCAGGGATTGATTTCAAGAGTATAGGCAAAGAGAAAGGGACCAGGGAGTCCTAAGAGACAGACTTGCTCTGGTAAAATCTTGAATAGAAACTGCTGTTAATAAATGGATAATTAGTACAGCATATAAAATATTGCATGTTAACTGTAAGGATCAATCAAAGGAGATTGGAAAAAACTAAGAAGAGAGACTTGAAAGGCAATTTACAAGGGAACAATAGAAAGATAGATGTATCACTCCCAAGTACACAATTAAGTCCAGAAGGTTTAGGATTTTTGCTTGGAAGTGTTTGTATAGGTATTTTTATAACCCAAGCAGACTTTAAAGAATTTTTCCTCAGGTACATAACGATGTGTTGGAGGTGTAATGAGGAAGAACAAGGTAACTGTGGAGATGTTTTTTGGGAGTGTAATGAGTTGACAGATTTAAAAAATTCCCAACAGATTATTATGTCAAAAATATTGGGAGAGCAAATGGCTGTGACTAGGGAAATTATTCTTTTGAGCTGGGACACAGGATCTGAATTGCCTGGATATGTTAAGGCCTTATTAAATTTAACCTTAACGCCTACTCTGAGGTGATCTCTGCCTAACATATAAAGCTATGTCAAACCCAGAGCTGTTGGACATGCTACACCTAAAGAAATCCCAATCCCTCCAAGCTACACACTCTAGAGACCTAAACCTTGTCACCACAATAAACAGGACATGCTGGAGGGATAGATTCCTGTCCCAGAGACTTCCCATACTCTGAAACAGGCTACCCATCTATGTCAAGCAAAGTTCTTCATTAGCACTCTTCAAGAATAATCTTGATGAGTGGATGGGAAATAGCAAATACTCCCTGGGGATCACTTCTGTGTCTCTGCTCGACTGTGCCACAGGAAAATAACTTTCTTGGGTGGCAAGGAAAATAACTTTCTTGGGTGGCATAAGCCAGGGAACCTTGTTGGCTAGGCTTACATAGGCCCTTGGGCCTATAGCCTAGTACCTACCTATGAACCTATATGTAGTCTAGCCATGCCATACTTAGATTTGTATCCTTTTTGCAATTCTCCATTATGACTTTATTTAACAACAAATGATCCTTTGCTCCATTTAACTTTCTTTTATTCTCCTTCTGTTCCATTGCCATGATTGAGTTTACTTTTATATGACTGCAAACAGTTTATACATCATTAGAACGCAAGTTATTGGTCTATAGCTTTTAGGATAGCTTGCAGGTTCACTGTTAAGTAGGAGTATTGTTTTATCTGTTGTTAGCCAGGTTGGTGTCTGTTCAGAGTGAGCATATAAATAGTTCTTACTCATGGCTAAATCTTCATGTAAAGATGTTAATACTGTTATCCAGAAGTTAGGTACTGCATACAGTTCTGGGGTTTCTAGGTGAGAGATTTTCTTACATTTGTTTCAATCTCTCTGGTTGTTACTTCATCCCATTTCATATCCTGTACCTTTGAACTTCTTATTCTTTCTTTTACTTCTATCCATTCAGCAGCTTTGTTATGTTCCACAGGATCTTCATAGATATTTCTCCAAAATGTACATATTTCTTCTTCTTCTTCTTTTTTTGGCTGTGTTTCAATTACTTTTATCATATTAAGCAAATTCTCTGTAAAACTTTTGGGGTCGTCAATAAATTGCTTATTTTGTACTTTTCCTTTATATTTATCTGCATATCTTCTACATTTTTCTGCCTGTGCTGATATTTTAGTTGATTATTTGCAATGCTGCACTATAGATCCCAATCTGTTCTGACACTGCACATTGCTTTCATCATGTCTGTCTACACGTGTGTTTGTGTGTCAGTTTAGAAGTTGTGATAATATCACAAACACATATGCACTGCTAATACTGAAACACATGGAAGAGCTATTAAACAATGCTTCAAATCCAAGCACATGTTTTCAGAAAGCATTGAACTGGATTAACTCCTCTATTTTCAGATAATGTAAAAAAAATAAATAAAAAAAATACAAAAACAGACAAATGTCAACCTTAGTCCTTCACCTGAAACCCAGGTCTTCCCAACTAGTATCTAAAGAGTTTTATCGGGACAAGTCCGGTTGTTATCCCAACTGTAGTTAACCAGTTTTGTCAACAGAGCAATACACTCAGAGGGACTCTATTCCCCTCCATCAGGGTCTACTTCAGACTTAGAAAATAAACACCCCTGACTTGTGGTGAGCTCTCACAATGAATGTTTCTGCCTTAGGTCTCAGTCCTTAGTGCACTCTATCTCTCTCTCTCTTTCCTCTTTCTGTCTGTCTGTTTCTCTCTCTCGCTCTCTCTCTCTAGTGCCTCCCCCTTTTACTTTGTGAATGTGTAGGACAGCCATACACACACACACACACACACACACACACACACACACACACACACACACACACACACACACACACACACACACACACACACTTTGGGAGGCTTGCAGCAAGTGCTGCACCTTTATCACCTGAATAATCTAAACAAGGAAAGTGTGTGTGTGTGTGTGTGTGTGTGTGTGTGTGTGTGTGTGTGTGCGTGCGTGCTCGCACATGCATACATGTCAGAGTGAGTATTTTGCATTTGGAAAAGGGAAAGTACTGTACATTTGTAGAAACTTACACAAAATAAACCCTGAATTTTATGTTTCATAAAGAGGCTGAAGAAAACTTTAACTTAGCAGTCACCAGGGAAGAAGCTACTCCTGTGCCTTGCCGAAATACTTATTAGTACTATCATCTTTCCATTCCCACTCATATATTTCAATTTTGATTAATAGAGATGGAAAATAATAAATCTATTTTTGTTGTTTCATAGACTTATCCTATGTAGAATTTGTGAAATTTCCCATAGACCTGAGTCTGTGTTCTTAGTTAATAGACACATGCCCTGAGACAAGTTTTCAGTTTTATCATGATATACCTGTACTCATACATAGATGCATGCTCATATATGCGTGAGATTTTTTATACAGTAGTCTTAATGACTGGGCTACACCAGGGATAAGGAATAATATAAGAGTGCATATAATATGTCTGCCTGATGAGAGTGTAACATAGCAAGGAGATCAAATAACTTACAGTATTCCATCTACAGTCAAAGGGATTATGTAAAACGTATACCGGGATTCATTTGTAAGATACTTTAAAGCAACTTATTGAATCATCTATTCATAAAATGAATATTTCCAAAGAAATCAGTTTAACCAAATCAGACTATAACATGCAGTGTTCTATATCTGTGCAATACTTTTCCTATCAAATGGTTCAAATTTCTAAAGTCAGTATAATAAATGACTGCCTAGTGAGATGAGGTTAAGTGTCACTTGCTGACATCTAAGCCATGACAGATGAGTTGTAGCAAGGTAAGGCTGCATGGAAGTTAAAATATTTAATAATATTATTAATTGAAATGTTTCCCCAATGACTTCTGTGAGGATATTGATTTTCATATTCTGGTTAAAATTCAAAGCGTCTCTTCACTTTGGTTGTTTGTAAATGAGGATAACGTGTCCATTGAATCTACTGTGTTAGGGATTAAGAAACATGATTAAATTAAATTGTAGGTAAATCTGGAGTGGGCTTGTCCACACTAGTCCACACACACACACACACACACACGCACACGCACGCTCGCACACGCACGTGCACACACACACACACACACACACATGCACTCACGCACGTACGCACATGCGCGCGCGCATGCACACACGCGCGCACACACACACACACACACACACACACACACACACACACACACACACACACACACACTGTCTTTAGGCTCTCCACTGCTCTTTGCTTTTCTCATTCACTGCTACTTAGAAATAGAGAATCTGAACATAAATACCAACAGCAGCTTATTTTCAATAACATGCTTATTAGGTAGCAATGACTCCGTGACCCGAGCTAACCAGCATTTTTTATCTATAACTATAATAAACACTTAGAAACACTTAGATAAATGTTTTGTGTTCCTGTGTAATATTGTATTTTAACCTCATTACACTAGAGCACAAATCACATATCCCCCTTTCTTTGAAATAATACTTCCTAATTTATTTACTTATTTTTCTTTCTATCTTTCTATCTAGTTAGTATTTTTAACCAAGTAGGTGGGTTGGTTTAACAACACTTTTCATCAATTGAACAGGCCAGGATAAATGAGGTGCAGGAATTGTTACTATAGCAATAACCCACGCCTGGGTGTGGGTAATGCTAAATTTACCCATGGTTGGCGTGGTTTGGTCCCGAGGGCGAAGCCCTGGGGACCAAACAAAGCCAACCGTGGGTAAATTTAGCATTACCCACACCCAGAAGTGGGTTAATACTATTATACCATGACATTATTTAAGAAAAGAAACTATTACTTTTCTTAAATAATGGCATAGTATAATGCCTGTTTACTGCCCTTCCGCAGATGTCTGGCATCCGCGGCAGTTCTGATGTACTGCACGCCTGCGCAGTACATCAGAGCTGTGGGCAAAAGCAACAGAGAAAGCAAGGTCTCCGTTGCTTTTTTTTTAGTGTTTCGCTATGTTAAATGAGTTTAACATAGCGAGACAGTTTTAAAATAAGCAACGGAGATGTCCGTTGCTTATTTTAAAACTGTCTCGCTATGTTAAACTCATTTAACATAGCGAAACACTAAAAAAAAGGCAACGGAGATCTTGCTTTCTCCGTTGCTTTAAACACTGTCTCGCTATGTTAAATGGGTTTAACATGGCGAGACAGCTTTAAAATAAGCAACGGAGATCTCCATTGCTTATTTTAAAGCTGTCTCGCTATGTTAAACCCATTTAACATAGCGAGACAGTGTTTTAAAAAAACGAGTTATACTAATGGAAAAAAGTCCGGGCAACCGGACCTTTTTCCATTAACTCGATTTACAACGGGCACGCTGGCCAATCAGCGTGCACGTTTTGGGGGGGGTCATGGTATAATGAGCATTAAATCACTACAGTTTGGTAGTACTGCTGCATTAAATTCAGCCTTTCTGTTACAGACAACTACATTCACTGCCTTCCCATAGCTTGGATTCTTTGCCCCTTGGTCAGCGGTATGGGGGCTTGTCAAAATTAAAATGCTCACATTATTTACAACACATCAGTGGTGCCCATGCTTTTTTTAATTTGATATAATTAAAATAATCTATACAGTTGCTGTATTCCTTTACTTTTGAATATTGCTGCTCCATTATTTATTATTAACATTATTCGATTTTATGTTAATGATACGGCATCTGCTGCTTCCACTGTGAGATTATATATTACCAAGGAATCATGGCATACTAGTTGTTGAATTACATGCATATTGTAAGATCGAAGGTGATACTGGAGGCAGGACATACACAGAAGCTCATGTTTATTTAAATAATGTCTCAGTAGGCCTTGCAAATGCAAATTAAACAGCATCTTCTTAGTACTTAACAAGCCCATGCAGTTCTTTGAAAATACAGGCTGTCCCATGGCTCATAGGATAGTCCCAGGCTGTAGGCTGTTCTTCTAGGTCTCACTATCAGCTCCAAAATCAGGCACTTCTAACAACATAATGCAGCAATAATACCCCTCAGATTAGCCCTCAATGGGCCCTGTCTCAGTCCATGCTTCCAGGTCTTCCTTTCAACACCTAACCACCATTCCATCACTGAGCAACCACATTTCTGAAGTTAGCCTTCCATGCTACTACTACTCTTTGAACAGTAAAGGAACCACTAAGGAAATCCTTGTGACTAGCTAATTTCTGTGGGATCTACTGTGAAACTTTTCCCATGCCCTAGTCATTGCTATTAACTACCATAGACCCTTACCTCTGTGAACTTCCCTCACCTAACCACTGACACCTGGGGCAACTTGGGATAAATATGGCTAGGCTTGTAAGGGCTCTAGGGCCATTAGCCTAGTAACCTTCAATCATTCTATGAACCTATGCTTTTTGAGAGGATTTAAAAATATGTGTACATATTTATCATCAGAATGCTACATCACAACTTTTACAAAACATTACATTATTTGCAAAGATTTAACAAGCTCAACATGTTACAGTATGAATATTAAAATATCTGATATATGCTCACATCTAACACTGTAAGTACATCAGGGTACAGAGAATAGTGACCTTATTAACTATACCGATGAGTGGTTCTGGAAAAGTGGTCCTTGTTACTGCTAATTAAATGTCAATTAGGTGAAGCACTTATAAGTTGTATGTGTGTGTCATGTGGATTAGGGCTTTACAGTAAGGATTACATAGACAAAGGTATAGATTTGCTGTTGCCCATGTAAGTGCATGTATGTAAAGTGGATGTGTGTGTGTGTGTGTGTGTGTGTGTGTGTGTGTGTGTGTGTGTGTGTGTGTGTGTGTGTGCGCGTGTGTGTGTTTGCCATGTGCGCGTGTGAATGTGTGCTTGTGTGTGTGTGTGTGTGTGTGTGTGTGTGTGTGTGTGTGTGTGTGTGTGTGTTTTGTGGATTAGGGCTTTAGAGTAAGGACTAGATAGGCAAAGGTATAGATTTGTTTTTGCCCATGTATGTGCATGTATGTAAAGTGTGTGTGTGTGTGTGTGTGTGTGTGTGTGTGTGTGTGTGTGTGTGTGTGTGTGTGTGTGTGTGTGTGTTTGCCATGTGCGCGTGTGCATGTGTGCGTGTGTGTGTATGTGCGTGTGTGCGTGTGTGCGTGTGTGCGTGTGTGCGTGTGTGTGTGTGTGTGTGTGTGTGTGTGTGTGTGCTTATGTTTATTTTTACTAAGGTAGTATGTATAGTTAGGGTTAGAGGTATGGCTAGGTCAGGATTAGTACACAAGTAAAGTGACAAAAGGAGTCTTCCCTAACACTACCATTATGCAGAAAAAAGTGTAGTAATAATTTATTTTTTGTTTGTTTGTTTGTTTACTGATCACAAATGGAGACTGTTTGGATTTCCTTTTATGATTGTTGCAGTTTCACGGTGTTTTTTCATTTAAGGTACTTGCTGCCATGTAGGAATCAGTTTATTGATGTGCCTGTATTTCAACAGTTATTATCACAATGATCAGTTTTAACCACTGTCAAATAGAAGAATTTCACATTTAAGTCAGTCATTTAATGAAATAAGTTTCTGTGTTTATGTTTATGCATGTATCTGTGTGTTGTTTTTTTTTTCATTCTTGGTTTATTTCTGTGCTCCAAGGTATTGCTTTGTAAGATAAAATAAAGAACTAATAATGCACTTTTGCTTCAGAGATGTAGTGTGCGATGTACAGGTAGCACTAGGTAAACAACTTGCACTCCTTAACAGAACACTCCATAAATATGATGGGACCAGTTTTGTATGCTTTTATTTTCTTTGTAACCATAAAGACATGTAGCATGATTGTGGCAGTTTGGGGATCAGCTGAGATGCACATGTCCATTTAGCATGTGCATACTACGGCATTTTGAGAACAGACACAAGCTTTTTATAAGCTTGATGTTACCAACAAGACCAACGATCATGTCAGTGGTTACAGCATTGTCAGTGGCTGTGAGGGAGCAAGTTGTGTGACAGCTACAACTGAATTGTGGCAACAGTATCTGCATGTCTAAGGCTGTACATTGTATGAAAGCAAACATTAAATGTTAGTGAGGCTAACAGTAACTATGCTGATGGAGGTTATTTAGCAATTACCATTAAATGCTAACATTTTCAGTACATTTGAGGCTGTGAGAAAGTTAACATTCAATGTTAATGAGTTTGTTTATACTTCCTAGGCTGGAAGATATATAGGAGTAACCATTAATTATCTGTGCCTCTGACAATGGAGGTTGTGTGAGAGTTAACATTAAACGTTAGCCCTGCAGTCAGTGTTTCTGTGCTCACAACCCTCGAGATAGTGATCATTGAAGGTGAATAATGTTACTATGTCTCTGAGAATGCTTTCTATGTTTATTGAAATATTATATACTGTGACTTCATAAAGAAAACACTGTGGAAAATATGTTTTCATCCACCATTTCTGTGATACCTTAAGTACAAAAGACTGGCATCATTTTCTCCAGTCATTGTATGTAAATATTGATGATCTTAATGAAGTATTTTCATTCATGACATTGTCTTAGCTTTTTACATTACAGGAACATATTTTCTTTTGTTCATAATACTACAAGGCTATGTATATAACTCAGGCAATGGACCCATAAAGGACTGGATGCCTTAGCTAAAATCTGATGCTAGATCACATTTGTTTTGGTTAAGTGGAATTATGGGTTATATAAACCAAACATTTTGGAAACCTAGTTCTACCATAGATAGTAGAACTGTTCTCCATTACAATATGATCTGTTTTTCAGTACTCATTGCTTCCTTCTCACTTCGGTTAGTTAGTATTGTTACTTGGCTATAGTACTAATAGCACAGAATTCCTTTCATCTTTCTCCTAGCTTTCATATGAGTTAGCATTCAGTGCCTTCATGCGAGTTTGCACTCAGTCTGTATGCTGATTATCACTGTACTTTTGTTGCTTTGCTTTCTTATGCATTTGGTATTATTACTACTTCTGCTTCGAATGATTAGATACCGCACTGTGCAGCCAGAGTGCATCAGCTGATGTGAGCACAGCTGGACAGCACATCATGGGTTGCATGGATGGAGAACGCACTTCAAAACATGTTCTTTTCTCTAACACTGGTTTTCACCTTCAAAAGAGAAACAACATTTCTTTTATGGTTTACAGGAAAGAGCAGTGCTGGTAGAAAAATACACTTTGTCTCCCTCGGAGATAATATGTAGGTTTGGGTAAGGTCATATGATTTTAGTTTGCAAGAGACTGCATTTTATATGGTATTAGCTTACTGAGACATATCTCATGTGCATAGAAAAATAAAACTAAGCCTCCTTTGAATAAAAAAAAAAAAAACAATATAAAATGAGTCAAAACACAACAGTGACTTCTACTGGTCAAGCTAAGCAAGTTACTTTAAATCACTATAGGGTGTGTGCTTTATATTTTTTCCTTATTAGTAAATTAAGTATAGAAATGTTTCAATACGTGGCTGAGAGATGAATAAATGAAAGAGAAGCTCCTTAATGATGTTAAACAGAGTTATATTTCAAACCATTCTTGAGTACTTAATAGTCAGAAAATGCTTATGAGGAGAGAGAAAAATATAAGCAGTTTGGAAAAATGAACTTCTGATCTTTAGCATGTGGCTATAAGCACCTTTACTAGAAGCAACAGGTACAGTTCTATCATCAGTTTAGTTAAAATAAAAGAAAAGATTGAATGGAAAAGTAGAGCAGAGGAGCAAGTAAGATGAGAGAATAGTGTCTCCAAAGATAAAGTAACAACATATGAAAATACATGAACATGAGGAGACAAAGAGGACAGCATGAATGAAAATGATAATTTTCAGTGCCCACAAAATGACACAGAGTGTCTCTCCCTCTCTCTCTCTCTCTTTCACACACACACACACACACACACACACACACACACACACACACACACACACACACGCACACAAACAGAAACACAAGCACACATAAACGCAGTGGTACTGTAAGCCCTGAACAGCTTCACAAAGATATTTGAAGTTCAGACAAACTGCTAATGTAAGCACTAAAAACAGTTCCACAAAGATATCTGAACTTCAAACTGCTAATTTAAGCACCATGGACAGTTCCACAAAGATGTCTGAACTTCAAATTGCTAATTTAAGCACCACAAACCGCTGCATAAAGAGGGGTGAAAGTCAGACAAAATGCTTATGTAAGTGCTAAGGACAACTCCCGAAGATGTCTGAACCAAAAAATATATTTCCAAAGAATATTTAAAAATTATGCTTTTGCCATTTTGCACCAGATGTTATTTTTCTTTTGGCTTTTCCCAGTTAGGGGTCGCCACAGTGGAACTCCAGTCTGCTAATGATTGGCAGTCGATTTTTATTGTGCTGAGGTGCCAGCCCAATGCCCAACCTTCAACGAAAGCATGCCAATTCAAGCATGTCTTTCGAACGCCACTCGACCACTGTGAAGACATGCAGACTCCACACAGAAGGCACTCCAGCTGAGAATTGAATGGGAGAACCTCTTGCTGTGAGGTGACAATGCTACCGCTGCGCCACCGCGGCTTCCTTCATTTTGAACCAGATACATGAAGCAAAATGTCAGAAGCATGCATTTGTGTGAAATAAGTCTACCAGACAGGGACTATAATGATATGTCAGCTGTAATATTCAAAAGATTAAACTGAAAATTTAACAATGACACTGAGCTCTAGGATGCTGTAGTTCAACACTCATTCATCAGCTATGAGGTGATAGCCAGCTTGCCACTTTATGCCACTGTCTGCCCCATGTTTACATAAGTCAGATTCTGTATCTCACCAGCACAACTCTATGTATACTACTAAGCTAGACAGATGGATGGTATTACCAAGAACACCCAGATTAAGTTAAAATATATTTAATAGTGTAAACATGAACCATAGGCTGGATGATGCAAATGCATCAATGATCTCCCTGAAAAATAAGTTATTATTTATTTTTTGAGGTATGAATGTGAAATGGTTATAGGCATATAGACACATGCTTAAAAGAAGGTATGCACCATATTATGGTTCTGTCTTCAAAATGAAATTCTGTTATTATACATTTTCTTCTTCTACAAAATTGTATTACTGACAGAACAATGTATTAATAAAATCGTAAATGGTCTTTCTTTAGAAAAGAGGTGGAATCACTTTAAACATTATATTGCATTATCTTACTGTTTTCATTCACTGGTACAAGTGCCTTTTCTAACACTATCTGAAAACTTTAAATTCAACATGTTGGATAAATTATGGACTGATCAGTAGTTGTAAATCTGCTTGCATCACTGAAAAGTCTCACAGACCATAGTGCTGGAAGTACAGGTTTAAGTACAAGCAGCAATTGTATGCTTAAGACATGAGGATCTTGCTTATTATTTCATAATGGTGTTCATGGATGACAAGTAGGCATTTGTACCATGCTGTAGCTCTGCCTTCTAAAATGTGGCATTAATGCTGGATCCTCTTACAAGCGAAGCCAAGAGAAGAGCATGGTAGGGAAAAAATTAAGGGAAAGTTTCCATAATGTGCCATAGTCAAGAGGCCATGGTATCTTTCTTCAAAGTGATAATGTTAAAGTTCTCCATTATCATATTTCACTGGTATCTGATTCTGTCATAAATAAGTACTGACAGAAAAACTGTATACCTGCCTTGCTATGTCAAATAAAATTATTAGGATGTGTAAAATAAGCTATATTGCTTTTAGTGTTAGATAATGTAGATCCATAAGAATAGAGGCCTTAGAAACTACATAGCTGGCTGTACTTCCTAATGAAAGATTACAGAATGATAAAACTGAAGGGTCCTTTGTGGGGTGAATTAGGGAAACATTACCTGATTCAAGACAAATGAGAATCTAAATTGTGATGAAGGGATGCCCTGAGGGTTACAATGTTTTTAATTGTATTGAAAAATAAGGATTACAACTTAGAACTGCAAACTAGGCGCAGATAATATTAAACACCTGCAGGTCTTGTGTGGTGGGATGTTTGCTACTAACTCATTTAAAAGGTCACTTTTACTGAAACGCTGCAGTGTTCATGGAATACTATTAATGTATGTTTCCAGGATCTTCTCCACACTAAGGCAAGCATACAGGCCAGGTTTCATGTTGCAAAGAAGTGTCCACTGCTGGGATACTTTATATTTTACCTGCTAATCTTTCTCTTATTCAGCAGTCGTTTCCTTATGGCAGGGTTATGTTATGCTTCATAACAAAAAAAAAAAAAAAAAAAAAAAAATCACTACTGCTCTAATTCCTGTTTACTTATATGCAAATTTTCTCTGTTTCCTTAAAAAGCCACAGATCTTTAATGTTTTCATTTTTTTTTTCTGTTTTCTTGGCAATGTTTTAATATTATTCATCTAAAGCCACTTAATCTTTGGACTGACAAGTGGATTTAAATTAACTTATTAGTATATTCCTAGTGTAGCTTGCAAAAGTCTTCTAATGATCCAAAAGTTCAAAGGAACCTACAGAGGAAAAGGTTTTCACATTAAGTACTGATTTTTAATTTTTTGTTGACCATCATCCCCAAAGCAAAAATGTTTTTCAAATTGTACCCCTCTGCTGTATCAAGAGAAAAAAAATATGTCTACTGTTCTCAAGATTCCTTTGTATCTCCCATAGTCATCTGAGCACTTCTAAAAAGAAAAGTGCTTTCCTGTATGTATCTCCAGTAACCCTCTTGTTATATATATAACGGAGAACCTCCTTCCTATCATGCTGTCCTAGGAATGTCCACACTGATGAGGAAATTAGAACAGTCTTATATATTAGTCTGTAACTTGATACTGCAGTTTGTGAATAGAGACTGATGAAACTTGGATCTAATATGGCAAAAGTCATTTTTTCTGATTTGATTTTTATGTATTTATAATTTTTAAAAGGTATGCCCTACTGGGAAAAAGTCCATTTTCAGTGGGGGCCTGGAGGATACTTACCAACAGCACATGTATTGCATTCACATTTGTTATATTTCATTTGGCATACAATTAAATACTGTTGGACAAAATGTTACAGGCAAGCTGTCCTTAAGAAATGTTATACACAGTGTTTCACATTAAATTTTATGAAAACAGGTATTCCGTAAGACCATTTCCAAGAGCTGAAACAGAGACACACCTGAAGCCTGTGCTTATTGAGCAGTTAATCAGGCAGTAGGCTGATATACAGATGGATATAGTGCTTGGGAACACTTATATGACCATTGATATCTAAGTCAAAGCACTGGAAGCATAGACAAGTGCATCTCTATCACTGTCCTTGTCCTAAATGACACACAGTAGTGGAAGGTGCCATGGGTATGAAGTCTTGGCCCAAGTTCCTATTATAAGCTTTTCTACTTGTGTCATAAACAAGAATAAGCACATCCTATGTGTGGCTTCCATCTCAGCCTTTTATGGTTAACTCGATGAAAATGAATTCACTGAGATACTAGAACTGAAATGACATACTCACCATCTGTTTCTAACTGTGCACCGTGAAAGTCACCACATTATAATTACAGCTTCACATACAAACCAAACAGAAATGTAATACATTTGTGACAGCCTGCAATTCACATACCGCCTTCCTTTTACACATACTAATACAATCTTCATCAAATTACACAGAGAATCTTTTGAAATTCATCTCATACGACTCTTTCTCCTAAATTTTCTGCATAAAATGGTCTCTCCCCAGTTTGTAGTTGCATGTCCTCAGTAAACAAAGCAGTTTTAATGAAAGTAATCCCCTGCAAGGCACAGTCAAGATGTCACTAAACAAGATACTCTGTTCTAAACCCAATCACAGAGTGCAAATACATGGACAGTTATATTAATGCTAGGACTTGCATTAAAATATGTATTCCTAAGTAATGGGTACGATAGCCAAAGAACGCCTTTCTGCTTTTAGGGGCATGACATAGGGTTTGATGTTAGTAAGGATTTTGATTAGACTCGGATAGTATGAAAGCACATGCTGTACAAATAAAACCCAGGGCTACATCCAATACCAAATGTATAGTGTTGCTTTAACTTGTAGATGCACAACAATATCTTATTTTAAGTGAGGGATACTTTTATTTCATTTTTTCTACAATTATCATTCCATGATTATCGCAGCTATAGAGTCAGTGTGAAGAACCTGCACTCCTTTTTTCAAATATATAATCCCATCTCTATTGATATCTATCTAGCTATCTAAAGTTAATGTTACTACTGGTATTATTATTTACGCGAGTGATAGACTCCGGATAAAGGGTATGATAGAATTATGCATCTCTACACGGTATAAGTATATTTATTTATCTACACTCTTGGCACTTCATCAAACTGTCTCCTTGATGCATCATCAGAAGTCTAATTATATCACTGACACAGCATCAGCCCTACTGAAACAGCTATGCTTATCTGCCTATATATATGCTGTCTAGTTAAAAGTACCATAAAATATCACATACTGCACATGCATAACACATACACATAATACAGCTGTATATCTATATCTATATCTATAGATATAGATAGACATATATACACTCACACATAGACAAACCCCAAACACCCCAGCTTCCAAAAGAAATCCCCAAACCCAAATATTTACATGCTTTTGATTAAAAAGTTAAATAAAATAAAATTAAATAAAGTTAAATAGATGGCAGCTAGATATTTAATGCAGTGTTTGCACTGAAGCATGGTTTATGAACTGCATATAGTGCACATGTACTGATATCACAAAATTCATCACTATCATACTCAAAGATAATAAGAATTTGTAGCTAGTATGTTAGCCAAGAAGGCCTAAGGTTGCCTGAACTAGAAGCATCCAACTTCTATTCAGTATCTCTGTCCACGGAATCACTGATAATTACGTGACCAAATTCTTAAAGGACATGTCCAGTTGAGAGAATGATATGTATATCAGAATTGTGTCTGTCCACTGAACTTTGAAAAATTCTGTGGTTCTTGATTACCCAACAGGTTATAGGGAGCCACACTTTCTGAATATTTGAAATTTCTTTTTCAGGCAGTGTCTGTACATCAGACTAGCATTTTTTTGGCATTTTCAGGTTAACATACTTTATATGAAGACAACACTCTATTCTGGGAGATCTCAACTTTCATTGCAGAACTCAGATCCAAGAGCCATTCTTATGTCATTTGCCAGGCTGTGGTATTTTGGGAACCATGTTTCATACCATGGGAATTGTAAGAAATGAGTAAAACAACAAATCCAGTGCCAAAAAGCTTATTGCAACAAGCAAAGCTTTCGGGTAACCCACCATTCTTCAGTGCTAATACTTCACAATGTCAATACTTACTTTATATAAGAACAAATAAAATGACTTTTTTAATTGTATTTTATTAATAGGTATTATGTTTAATTATGTGAATTATGAGATTGGTTGACTGTGATCACATGATTTTATTTGTTCTTATAATCCTCAATAATGCTTCAATACCAGCCAAACATTGATGCCAGCATTGCACTAAGAAAATAACACTGACAGATAAAATACTCATGCTAAGTCTTTAAAACTTCTTATGTTTTACTTTTCTTTTCTTTTTTTTTTTGATAAAATAATATTGAGATGTTAAAGCATAGATGACATAAGTAATTAATAATATCTTACTCTCTAACAAGAGTGATAGTGCTTTCCAAAAAATATACATCTACCATTACATTAGTCACATTGTATTATGTTATGATACATCTGATGTGGATTTAATTTATATTGAAATTAAACTAAACTCCCAAGTCTCCAAATTTATTCAGTTCCAAAAAATGTAAAATAAGTTCAAAGTCTATAAAGAAGCCCAAACAGTACTTTAATGACCAGAAAGAAAAAAATGTTTTGCCTCAAACATTATCTGTATATTAAGATAAAATACAGTAACATGCTAGAATATTTAAAACATGTTATAGTAAATCATATGGTAAAGTTAGTCTTGATTTTAAAATCAGATTAATTAACAAATAATTCCAAGTAAATGGCCAGGACTTAACTTAGTATTAAACCCTGATACACAATAAGCTTTAAGCATATTTTTCTATCATTTCATTCCATAAAAAGAGTAATAAGATGTCAGGATCAGGTGTTTTGTTAACTTTTTTAATCTAAATTTTGCTAAAATTCTAAAGAGTTTATAGAGCTTTAATATATTTATATAAAGTATTATAGGCATTTTCTGATTCTGTTAATCAACTTCTTTATTGTTTTCCCCACCTAAAAAGATCTGGAAGGGCAGAAAGTTTAATACACTAAATGTTATACATGACAGCTAATGTCTTCATCTAAGTATATCTCCTGCCAATGTGTTGATAAACAAAACCCATTCCCTTATGATTTTTCATCTAGAGTAATTATACTCATGCCATTGAGCACCCCACTTACTATTAGCATTGTCTTTACCAGTGCATAAAATGTCACTAAAATTCTAATTACTTTTCAAATATAGAACACAGGCTTTCAGCAACAATAGTTTTAATTTTTGGTTTATTAAGTAATATAGTCCAATGTTTAGCAGCAACCTGTTTCATTAGACATACACCAATGCACATTTTGTAACAAATTTGCATTCAGAAGTCCATTCAAAAAATTGTAACATAACATCTAAAAACATGTTTTATATATATATCTGTTTTTTAACATCCACTTGTGTTTTTCAGGAGGCATTACCTACAGTACCTTATGTGACTTATGATGGAATGTCCATTTTAAATGCTTCATGTAGAATCTAGCAGGATAAATTGTCAAAATGGTAAATTACAAATATTTCAAACAATAGGCATGACTCCAGTTTTGCACAAATAGCAGATGTTATGTGCCAGCAAACTTTATACCTCATATGAGACAGAACATTTGAAGCTTTTCAAAGACCATTTTACACATCTTTGACATTCTGTTCTGTTTTCTTTTGTATATTCAGAACTGTTTACAAGGTCTAGCAAATAATCTTATATGAAGACCAAGAGTTTCATTTTATAAAGTTGGTCATACTGTTCTGAATTGGTGTGTTCATTTAGGAGGACTGCAGTAGTATAGGGATGAAGACCGTTACCATATTCTGTTTGAAATCAGGCGCTCATTTCAGCAGATATTGTGAAAAGAGAGAAGGATGTGAGGGATCGTGTGGGTAAAAACCCACTTTTGTGCAGAAAAAGGGTTAGAACCTTAAAATTTTTCTTGAGAATCAATGGGAACAGAAAAAGATAGGGACTATGCATAAATGCGGAGCCTGTGTTTATTGTTGTTATATTTTAGACGTTAGTGAGATCACTATTAACGGTTTTAAAATAAGAATTTATGGCAGACCTTCCTGTAATTCAGTAAAAGTAGTTTATTGTGCGATTTGCTCTTTATTCTCATGTTTTTAAGTGGACAAAATTGAAAGCAAGCTGCAAAATAGAATAGGTGAACACTTGCGTAGCATTAGATAAAAAAAAAAACTAATGCTCTGGCTAAGCATATGACTAATAATTATGGCCATGAGTTTAAGTTTATTGCTTTAGAAATACTGAATTTTTCAGAGAGGGGTGGGGCCTGGCCATTGCTGTTAGAAAAAGCTGAACTTGCATGGCAGCTTCAGTTAAATGTTCTGTTTTGGCCGGGCTGGAATGAAATCCAATCCATTAAAAATCTCTTAAAACTAAAAGGGTTAAAAAGATAATAATAACTGTTTTTTTTTAGAAGCAGGGATACAATGTAAGTAACATCTAACATATCATATGTTTCTTTTCAATTAGTGTTAGTTACATTCTGTGGTATTTAGTGCTTTCCTACTTAGAGGTGTATCTAGCTGTAGAAGCCTCTCTTGGTTCTTTTTTGGGGGGGGGTGTTAGTTTTGATAAAATTGATTAGGTGATTTGTACACTTTATATTGTGATGACTAGATGGTCATTTTATCTGATGAAGTTCCTTATTAATTCACTTTTGGAATGACAGTGCTTATGTTTTAACATTTGGAAAGTGTTTCTAATTGATTTTACTGTGGTTTTACAATAAACTATTGACTTCTTTGTCACGATGTCTCTGCTGCCTAATTTTTGGATTATCATTCTGGTTTGCAGTTCATGGTGTTGTTGTTTTGAAGCCCAGCTAGTAGAGTAAACCGATTTGTTGTTCATGGCAACTCTAAATGTCTTAGAACTTCATGGAATTGCAGAGTTCTGATCTTGGTATCTGTAATTTTAAAATTAAAATTTTAATAGGAAATAAAGGAAATTTAAACAAATGTTTCTTCTTCTTTTCTTGGGGAGCGGGGGGGGGGGGGGCTGCAGCCCAGTAGCTAATACTATGAGTTGTCACTGCTTACTGCAAAATCTCACCACTTCTAACTGAAAAAGTATACTATAAGAAAGGGGATATAGTTCCAAGTTAAGTATATAGATGGTCAGTCTTAGCTAGGGCACCACCCTTAGCAAAGCCAGCTTCCTATCTGTCTAAGATTATCTTTAGACATGGCATTATTAATCTATAATATTCTTTGTTATGGTATATTCCCCTCCTTAAACACTCATCTCATGTTCAGAAAATCTACACACAGCCTAAGATTTTCCTAATTAAATCCCTGTCACTACCTATTTCTGTGTATTCCTTAAAATGCTTCACAAATGTACTCTTTTCCTAGATGCCCAGACTCTAGAAATTCAATACCACTTAATTTAACATCCATCACTATTGACCATTGGTTTAAAACCAGCACTATGCAAAACTGCAAACCAAATATTTTGTGTAATTATCTGAAGGACTGACCATGATTTGCATAATGAAGAATGTAATGTGTCTCCCTATCTAGCTGAGTTTTACAAATCATCCGTTAATTTGTTGAACAATTTTACTGCATAATTGTGGTTGACTATCTTTACTGCTTAGCTACATACCATTTCTGATTTTATTTTTCTAATTTAATTTTCTTTTTATTTACTTCTTCAGTTACTGAGTTCTTGAGAATATTTTTTTCTGTTATTTGTAACAAGATTATTTAGGGCAGTCATGGTGGTGCAGTGGTTAGCATTGCCACCTCACAGCAAGAGGTTCTCCGGTTCGATCATCAGCTGGGGTGCCTTCTGTGCGGAGTCTGCATGTCCTCCCTGTTGTCACGTGGGTTTCCTCCGGGTGCTCCGGTTTCCTTCCACATCCCAAAGACATTCTGTAGGTGGATTGGACACTCTCTAAATTGGCCCTAGGTGTGAGTGCATGTGTGTGTGTGTGTGTGTGTGTGTGTGTGTGTGTGTGTGTGCCTTCTGTGGAAGGTTTGGTGACAGGCTGGCAACTCAGCACTGTAAAACTCCACTGCCAATCATGAGTGGACAGGTGATCTGCTGTGGCGACCCCTAACCGGGAAAAGCTGAAAGAAGAAGAAGAATTTGTAACAAGGTTATTTCAGAAATGGATCACTTGGTTCAGTCCACTTACCTTAAATAAATAATTTTAAAAAGCTTAAACTAATTTTAGCACCAATAAATGTTCATATGTTTTTTACTGAGCATACTTGCTGTTACTCTGCATTGCTACTCATAATTTAGAAGCTGCTATTATTTGATGGTTGCTCTTTTTACGTGTTTCTGTGAACTTGAAAAGCACTGCCAAGGAGCGCAGTTTATCTCAGCCATTGTTTAGTCATCTCCGTCTGCCATCCTATTTAATATGAAATACCCTATCTCCTTGTCCACTGGTGTCAGTCACATCATATACTAATCTCACCCAGTTAATTATCCCTGAGAATGTAGATCATTTTTCAGTGACATGACTTTTAACATAATTTACACTTTGTCCTACCTAGCATGTCTATAAGGTGAACACAAATGGGTTCTGCCATTTAAGTCAGCACAGAAGCATAGGTCTCCCTAGTAATATGATGTTGTGCCTTCATCTGCACCATGAACCCCTCCCCCAGTGGAATGTCACTATCACTGTGACAAGCATTATAATAATTGTAGCATACTTTGCCTAAACTGATATACTAAGCAGCTTACCCTGCCTCGTGCTTTCACCTAAGAGGACAATATAAGGGCAGTACACCGGGGAACTAAACAGTCTTCCTTTCCCGTTTCTTCTTGTATAATGATTCTCATCTCACTTCATATTGTCTCATCACTTCTCATCTCTTCATCTTTTCCTACCCTTCTGCCAGCTTTATGAAAGGGCAAAGCCTGGACTAGCATCATGGGAATCCTCTTGAATGCTAGAAATATGAGAAATACAATCCAAGGATTCAGGCATGGAATATCAGTTTACATGCCACACTGTCTGGTAGCCTCAAAAATACGGTTCAAGCCACTTAGTGAAGATTCAGAAATCTTCCTGAATGGCTACATCTGTTTAAGCCAATGCCCAGGCAGGGATGTTACTGTATTTGTAGATTCCCAATTAAATCCTTTGCTGATTTGTCAAACAAGGAGAACAGCCCTTTCTCTTGCTCTTCCTTATGATCCTGTCACAATCTAAAAAATTCAGAAAGTCAACTGCTAATTAAATAGGATTGTGCACATAAGCAGTGAGAAATGGAGAATTAGAGAAGTTACTAAAATGAACAAAGGCTGCAAAGGGCTGGACGCCCCTTCAAAAAACAATGAGGATTGTTAGGATGATTCCAGCAGCTCATTACTCTCCATATTAGAGCCGATAAAAATAAAGGCAGAGCTAAGGTACCTCATGGAATACCAATTCAGTCCAGCGCATACTCAACAGGTTCTATGCTTGATGCTGGGAGCAGCCACAAACATATCTTCATGTTGTTGAAAAATCCCTTCCCGATACTTCTTTCAGTGTTTTACAAAAGAAAATATATGATTGGCTCTTATATTAGAAAGAAATATCCAGTAAGATGTATGCACTGACAAAAGAACATCTACAGGGTAGAAACATAGATTCAGAAAATAAAAATAAGGACCAAATGGCTCATAAAAACACCAAGAAAAAAGTGCATAGCACAATATGTTACAGAGCAATGTATATTTAATAAAACTCTCTCACACAGATTGGTTGATTAATATACAAACACACACTGGAAGCCATCAGGATCATCACGTCATTTTAAGTCATACAAGTAGAAGTTTTTGTAAGGCTCTGTAACCCTCAATTGTTTCCTAGGTTGCTGGATTGGTTGTTGTATGTTTCAAAAAAGAAAGATAAAATAATAAGAACTTACTTGGAATCTGGACTCCCACTGCGTGTGTTACTCCATAACTGACTTTTCTGCCCAGTCCTTTGAAGGTGGCATCAGAAATATGGCTTTTCCTGTTCCTAATGTTCTCGTTCCACAGACAAGGGTCTAACTATTCCTGCTTCCATTTCATTAGGGCTACTATACATATATTATAGTGACACAGTAGCGCAGCAGTTTACACTGCTCCCTCACAGCACTTGGTTCATTCCTGCCTGGGATGCTTGATAATCCAAGCCTGTATGTCCTTTCTGTGTCTACTTTGCTTTTTGTTGAATATCCACTTTTCTTCCACATCCACCGCCACACAGAATATGAATGGCTATTGAATGGGTGTCTCTCTCTGCTTGTCTGTGTTTTCTTTAAAAGATTGTCATTCCTATCCCAGATTGTATCCCTGGATTACACATGTTCCTTGATGAGCTAGCCTCAGGCTACCCATCCAACCTGAATATGACCAAACGGCATTGGAGAATAAATGATGACTAGACATATACGATTCCAGACTGAGCACAAGTCATGCAGAAAAGTATTACCTAAATGAAACCGAGGATTTGGCTTGGAAAATGTTCATGTAGACTGGTTCAAGGTGAGATCAGCAATACCATAGGTGCAATCACTAAAGATTCAAAACAATAGTAAGGTAAGATAAGCAAAGCCATTTCAAAAACTACAAGACCTAAAAAAACTTTTTATATGGTATTAACCAGCTTCCTACTAGGGTCCCATGTACTACATAAATATATAATATTAATGCTAGACAAAATCTGATTAGCAGTGGCGGAGAATTTTAGGCTTTTTTATAGTAGAAGAGAAATTCTCTGACATGTTAATTCAGCTTCCTACCATTTCGACTGCTATTACTCTGTACAGGCATTTCAGCTAGAGTATGTTAAAGAAAGCAGAGTCTGTTGATCCTAATATAGAAAAGAAAATATCTCCATCTTTTGACAGCAATTCGCCTCTGTTCTCATAATTAAGAATGGGATAGTAAATCCAAACCTACCAAAGTATACTTTGACAGGTCCTTGGGAAAAGGCAAAACTAGTTTCACCTGAATGAGAATTACAAAAGTTCTACTGCATGCAATAGGCTAGATAATTTCAGGTCCATAGAACTAGGCAGCCCAATCACCTGGGTGATAGAAGGGGATGTGCACCTCAAAATGTAGCCAGACCTCTCATTCACATTGTGGTTTCATGCCAGGACATGGCTCACAAACAGCCCTTATAACATTTTAGATGATGTTTTGCTGTGTTACTAATATTATTGGTGAGTTCTTATTTTCTAGGTCATTTGAATTTGTTATCATCTTATGCTATAAAGAGATTGTCTGTTTTGGTTGTGGCTGCTACCTCCGTGAACTGTCTTAAAGGCAACCTTCCCCAAGTAGAAATCAGTCCTGTCAAGAGTATTTCACTATGAATTCTGGAGATCTACAATGGATATTTTTTGACATTCTTCTCTTCTTGTTATTCACTAGTGACTACAGAACCGCACTGGTATCTTACTACAGAACGACAGGGAGGTAACCTGGTGACTTCTGCAGTTCACCAAACTGACAACTTCCTAAGTTCAAATTTGAGGTAAAAAATGCTCTTTTGCAGTCTGAAACTGTAGCAAACTACATGCTAACAAATGTGTCAATGCTTCAGCTGTGACTAAGATTGCAACCAGGGTAGCTGTCCCTTTGCCCCACCTCAATTACTGCTCTGAGCTGTTGAACATTCAGTGTGTAGACAATAATGTCATGATTTACTTAGCTCTGGACATCCCAGAAGCCAGCAACAATGTTGAGCTGATTGCAACAAACTAGAAAAGTGATAAACAAATCATAAACACCAGCAAAACTAAACCAATATGGTTCACTGAGTAACTCTCCCTAATTATCATCCTCTCTAGTTTCTCTATTATCTGAGGCAAACATTAAAGTGATGCTTTCAATTACATTTCTGGGGTAAAAGCTGAAGAGGAGTATGATATATTAAAACATGTCTAGACTTTTACAGATAAAGTTAAAAGATAAAGAGAGGAAAAATAAATTAAATGCATTCAGAGGTGTTTAAAATGAGTCAGACACTTGAGAAATACATGCAGCCAACTGACAAAAGGATGGGAGGAATAGAAAAATATTTAAGTAGCTATTCAAATAAACTGGTAAAATTGCATAAATCAGAGGTGGAAATAAAGATAAGACTAGCTAGATATGAGGCATCTAAAGAAGAGCTGTTTCCAAAAATAGTAGCGCTAGAAGACAGAGCATCCATGCATGCATGGAAATCTCAGGGTAAGGCTTCAGATTTGACCTCCAAATCACCCTAAGCAAGATTCATTAGTACTTTATAATTAGTTATAGAATGCCATCTATGTTCCCTGATGGCCATGATTAGTACTTTATAACTAATTACAGAATGCCATCTGTGTTCCCTGATGGCCATGATTAGTACTTTATAACTAGTTATAGAATGCCATCTATGTTCTCTGATGGCCATGATTAGTACTTTATAACTAGTTATAGAATGCCATCTATATTCCCTGGTGGCCATGATTAGTACTTTATAACTAGTTATAGAATGCCATCTATGTTCCCTGATGGCCATGATTAGTACTTTATAACTAGTTATAGAATGCCATCTGTGTTCCCTGATGGCCATGATTAGTACTTTATAACTAGTTATAGAATGCCATCTATGTACCTGATGGCCATGATCAATACTCTATAACTAGTTAGAGAATGCCATCTATGTTCCCTGATGGTCATGATTAGTACTTTATAACTAGTTATAGAATGCCATCTATGTTCCCTGATGGCCATGATTAGTACTTTATAACTAATTACAGAATGCCATCTGTGTTCCCTGATGGCCATGATTAGTACTTTATAACTAGTTATAGAATGCCATCTATGTTCTATGATGGCCATGCTTAGTACTTTATAACTAGTTATACAATGCCATCTATGTTCCCTGATGGCCATGATTAGTACTTTATAACTAGTTATAGAATGTCATCTATGTTCCCTGATGGCCATGATTCGTACTTTATAGCTAGTTATAGAATGCCATCTATGTTCCCTGATGGCCATGATTAGTACTTTATAACTAGTTATAGAATGCCATCTATGTTCCATGATGGCCATGATTAGTACTTTATAACTAGTTATACAATGCCATCTATGTTCCCTGATGGCCATGATTAGTACTTTATAAGTAGTTATAGAATGTCATCTGTGTTCCCTAATGGCCATGATTAGTACTTTATAACTAGTTACAGAATGCCATCTATGTTCCCTGATGGCCATGATTAGTACTTTATAACTAGTTATAGAATGCCATCTATGTTCTTGATGGCCATGATCAGTGCTTTATAACTAGTTATAGAATGCCATCTATGTTCCCCGATGGTGATGATTAGTACTTTATAACTAGTTATAGCATTCCATCTGTGTTCCCTGATGGCCATGATTAGTACTTTATAACTAGTTATAGAATGCCATCTATGTTCCCTGATGGCCATGATTAGTACTTTATAACTAGTTATACAATGCCATCTCTGTTCCCTGATGGCCATGATTAGTACTTTATAACTAGTTATAGAATGTCATCTATGTTCTGTGATGGCCATGATTAGTACTTTATAGCTAGTTATAGAATGCCATCTATGTTCCCTGATGGCAATGATAACTAGCATAACACCTTAGCAGAAATGAGTACTAAACCCAACACCCTTCTATAGGGGGTCTTCAACTATCCATCAATAAACTGGCTGATTAACACTGCCAGTGGTCATGCCAAATACTCTCTTAACATTATGCGTGCTAATTCACTTGTGCAGATAGTTATCCATCCTAGTAGGATACCAAATATCCTTGATCTTATCTTCACAAATATGTCCAATTATTGCATTCCTTTAAATGTATCATCTTCATCTTTTATTAAATTACACCATATGTACGTAACATTTTTATTTAAAACTAGGGGTACAAGACTTCTTCAGTTACTTGATGACCTAAATAAATTCTACTCTAATACTCCTCTTACTCATATACACACCCCATTGGTAATACTCATCTTATTCCTATACACCCCTCATTGCTAAAGCTACTGCCTGTGTCTCTGACTTCTAATCTCACTTAAATAGTTGTATTGATAAGACAGTCTATAGATGCACCAAATATAATAAGAAATTTAAAGATAACTCATGTGATGGAAATAGTTAATACTCTATATGACAAATTTTGTACACATTTTACTCTCCTCATTGTTACAGCTATTCTGCAAATTCAACAGTCCATCATCAACTGCTAGTTACTATGAAATGAACCCTCAAAGCCCTTTCAAAAACTAAAAACACTTCATCCATGGGCCCTAATAACATACCAGGGTGTCTAGTTATCATCGCCAAGTATGGCCTATCTAAGCCTCCATTTAACCTCATTCATCTAAGCTGCACCACTGGTTATATTCCTGAAACCTGGAAAACAGCCATTCCAATGCCATTACACAACAGTGGCCCAACCATGACTCCTGGTAACAAAAGATCCATTAGACTAGTTAATGGAAGTAAATTTTCAACAGATAAACAAAATGGTGGTATGATGGAGTAATACCATAGTGGTGCAGCAGTAGCATTGTTGCTTTACAGAAAGAGGCTCTCCAGTTTGATTCTCGACTTGAGTGCCTTCTGTGTGGAGTGTGTATGTCCTCCCTCCATTCGTGTGGGTTTCCTCCGGGTGTTCCTGTTTCCCACATTACAAAGAAATGCATCTGGAGCATTTATCCCTGGGCTTCTGCTCAAAATTGGCTTTGTTCCAAATAGTACTTTCCCGGTAAACAAATGTTAAATAAATAAATAAATTATATCCCAAAATATCCCCACCTCTATAACAAGCTGCTATCAAGCACAGTAGAATCTTGCTACCTTCAATGTAAGTCTAGATGATTGGATGGATATCATCAGATTCTTCTCTGGTCTATCTTGTGTTGCCCACATTGGGACTGAATGGAGGGCATGGACGTGGTTTATTATCTAGGCTCATAATGGTCTTTAGACTGATTGTATGTAATTTACTTATGAAATTATGAATCTATGTCACCATTTCATCATGGAGTACAGAAAAAAAATCATAATTTCAGAGTATTTTGTAAAACCTAAATTATATAGTTATACAAAGTGTATGCAGAGGTTACATCAAATTTTACTCAATCATTATAATAACATTCAACAAGTCTAAACTGGTTACTATTTTAGTGAACAGAGCAAATACACAAGACATTACATGCATTAAAAAACATACAACAAGGATTATACTTGTTCACAAAGTTACCTACAATTCAATGTGAAACACACCAAACAGATAGTAAGCTATTAGCAAATTGTTTTAGAGTAGATATTATAGTATTAGTAGGATAATATAGTATATATTATAGTGCAAATTCAGATTTAGACAGTTAGTTCACTATTTGGCAGGTTCATTCATCAGTGGGAAAACTTATGCTACAGAGTTTCATATTATATCTCAATGCCATTTTCTGCCAGGTTGCTCAGTATTCAGCTACCTAGTACAGACCTAGACAAGACAAGCACATATATAGTCAGGAAATATTAACAGATTAAAAAGGCATTATATTATCTATTAGTAAAAGGTATTTACATAACACATATGTATGTGGACTTGACCAGTGGATTTAGCTTATAGGATTAGAAAAAGTCATGGGAGTTTTCATTGATTTAAACATGTTTCTCATCCACCATCCTTGAATCAGTTACATATATTACCCTTGAGCTGGTACTGTTTTAGCTTGGTTTTAAAGCTTTTTATTGTATTTTGTTTATCTAATGATAATCAACAGCTGGTTTGATGTTGCAAGTCCTGGTTTTATGAATGCCTTCTTTCCACTTGACTTTATTATCAGTTATCACATTTACTACATTAGGATCACAAGCAAATTTGCAATCCCACATGGTTTCATGATAGGGAGAGTGAATATATAAATGCAATAATGCCAAGGTCATATGGAACTTCTTCGGATTCGAACCTGAAGATGACATTTCTTTTGTATTGATACCTGCAGCCATTCAGACAAGAGACACTTATACTAAATATATTCAAAGTGGGTGTTACACTTTTCATTCCTCTTAAAGAATCTGTAGTTATCAGAGTTTATTAACTAACACTGCCTTTTTATGAACATTTGGGATGGCACTATGATAGCATTTAAAGCTGGGAAGCACTCTCTGTAGGGACCCTTGTCTCCTGAGTGTTATTTATTGTTTCCACTGAAGAATCTAGAAGTTGAAGTTGTACCTTTGCTGACATGTCACACCCCTTATAAGGACTGCCATCTATTTTTCCTTTGCTAAGATATGGGGGTATGGAAGTTAGTGTCAATTGTTATTCTTTTATTTTTCCCAGGTAATGCATATGTTAGGGGAACACTAAGCACTGGGTCATTCAGTGAGCAGCAGATGGTAAAATGTGAACATATGGTATATTCAATAACAGATGATTCCTCAGAATCCATATGCATATCATATCAGAATTCAACAAAATCCATATCAGCTTGAGTGAAACTTTCAGTGTCACCCTTTTCTATCCTTGATACCTCGTACTGTTTATTGTACATTTTAGAGATCTTGCACATGTCATAACTAGTAGTGAGCATTTTACATGTTGGGAGCTGTGCAATAGCAGCCCAGAAAATTAATCCTCTATACAAAAAAATGTAAGCTCCCATTATGCAGGACAGCCCAGGCAGTATAATCATTGCTGAACTCATAAACAGGAAGGAATTAGAGATCAATATCATATTATTTACCAGCTACTGAGAAATACCCAGCACACAACTTTAAACTGCTTGGGCACCATAGTTTCTAAATGTTCCTTTGTTTACAAATGCAGAGTTATGAAAGAGCTGAACAGCAGCACAAATTCAAGCCCTTTAAATGCTACAGAAATAAAATAATAACATAAGAACAGAACTACCTCGATTTTACAGAAGCCTATTGAGAAAATCAGCAGAGATTTATCCCTTAGTCCCCATAAGCACTGATTTCAAGCTGTCACGGCTATGCACAACCAGTCATACACTCCCAGTTGATCACTCTGGGGCCTTGCTATCCATTGTAGTTCCCAAGGTGCATTAGGAGGCCATGCACAACTGCATAGACTCAGACAAGCACTGGGGAATACAACAAAACTAAAAGTGAAAGAGTAGACGAAGCTTCAACTCAAAGTACTTTACAACCCTTTTCACTACAATAGAGCCAAATAGCTATGCAGACTGTTGCACTCTTCTCAAAGGATAACTGTTCTGAAGTCTTGCACCAAACAAAGAAAACAGTGGCTAATATTAGATTAATCTCTGAGAGGAATAAACCACCATCATCTATTAAATAAAAATATATGGTTGGAATGTGTAAAATGTTTTTGGATTAGAGCACGGACTGCGAATATGCACGGGTGGGTGATATCATGGAACATATGATAAATGATATGACTTAATATGCTATGATATGATACAATAATAATAAGAGGAGAAAGAAGAGAGAGATTATGGGGAAGGCAAATCCATTTATATTTGAATTTCTGTTGGCTTCCATTTTTTTTTTTTTTTTTTTTTATGAAGATAATACAAAAGTTCTGGGATAAACAGAAAGTTCTATAAACGGGATAGTTCTTCAGTCAATTTGTCCTACTATAGTAAATTTTAAGTTAACCAGCACCCATGGGGATTGGTAGACGCTGCATAAGTGTAGTTTCTGGTTGATTAAGAGTTACTATTAAAAATAGATCTGACAACTACTGTACCCTATACTATACCATACCATACCATAAACACTGTATTGACATGATTTTAATATTAAAATACAGTAATTAAAAGCCTGGCTGGAATAATATTTTAAACTTTTATTTCCTCTAGGAAGCATGGCACGCCAAACAGTTTTCTGTGGCATGTTTAGTGGAATGAAATTGAATAGAGAGAGAGGGAGAGAGTGAATGCATGTATGAAAGCAGAAGCAACTGAGTGTGCGATATCGGAGAGATGTATGAAAGCTGAAGAGAGTGCTTGTGAAAGATCGGAGAGAGAAAGAGTAATTGAATGCATGTATGAAAGCTGAAGAGACTGTGTGTATGAGAGATTAGAGAGACAATGTGAAATCTGATGCAAGCTGAGTGAGTATGGATCGAGTGTTGATAGCAATTTGGCTTGTTTGGTTTGACTTGTTCTCAGGTTAGGGAGAGAGGAAATTTGTTTGTGTCTTCCTTTTTAAAACTCTAAAACTCTAAAAATGTAAGTTATGTTTCTGCAGGGAGAAAGCAAAGTGCAGCAGATGAAAAACTGAATTGTTCATATCGTACTGTACTGTATTTCTTCATTTTTTTTTTCTGGTTGCTTCAGTTCCAGTTAACTGAGAGTTTACTGTATCTGAAATCACCATGCAGCATATTTCCTGAAGAATTCTGAACAAAGCCAAACATAATGGGGTGAACAAAAGTCCAAAATCATGGATATATTTTTTTAAATATTGCTCTAATTCTCTTCAAAAAGTTAGTATAATATCAGATGTTGTATCAACATGCATTATCTGAACAATAAGATGTGTATGAGTATATAATACCTGGTATTAATGACTGACTGTAATCCTCAGCAGTTTACTAAAAAGTCAAATATTTTACAAGGGACAGAGTAAAAATAACATCAAGAATGTTCTACAGAATTATGCACAGTTGCCAGTTATGGCAAAGATGATTGTTAGTGACATGTTTGCCTACCATAACTTGAAACTAATAGTGTTGTTTTATCAAAGCAATATCCAAATATATTGTTATGGGGAAAGGGCACAGGCACAAAATCTATAGAGCAAAGACCACTTATTGAAAGAACACAAGTGACCAATGGACTAAGTTTCTGAATTCAGTGTGTCAGCGTAAGAAAAGTATCCAGGAACAGAAAAGTGCAAATGGTAGCTTTGTATTAACAAGTGTAAGATCTATTTTATGCATGCAGTTAGCTACTCCAGTAAATGTATTAAATAGGTGATTTATCAGAGGTTAAGGTACTCTGCACTTCATTGCTTCTTCTGCACCTGCAGTACATATATTCCTTTGTAGATAAGCTTGCAATGAAGGATATGCTTATCATTTGCTAATTAGTGTTACGCTAACAACTAGCTAAAGCCATCTATATATACATTATTTGCAGCAGTAATTGTATAGTGCCTTTCATTTTTCTTGACTCTGCAAATGTGACTCAAGTTGAAGGAGGTTTGAGCCTCATGTTTGCTTTGTAACAACCTGCTGCATGTGTGTGTGTGTGTGTGTGTGTGTGTGTGTGTGCGTGTGTTATTCTTTGTTCTACGCAATAGACTGCATACTGCAACCAGCTAGTACTACTAGCACATTGATGAAGTGTTATTTGTTTTTCAGCTGAACTAATACTGATGAAGCAGTGATTTTTATAATGATGGTAATACAGTGTATGCCAAAGCATCCTAATCACATTATTTATACTCATTTGTAAAGGATAACACATATAATGCTAAACCTTATTTGTGCAAAGCAGTTTTTTTGTTACCTTGAAATGATGTGACATCATTTAGTTATGTCTAGGCTGTCTTGCTGAAGGAGTCATTAGAAGTTAAGAATAACAGAAATGAAAGCCACAGACCTAGTAAAAAGACCAAAAAGCAAAGACAGAACACATTTAACATGAGATGTTACACAAACAACATTTAGTCAGTTATCCTTTCTCATTCTGAACAGTTTGATGCTTTTCCTTTCAAATCTTTTTTCAAGTAAAAGGCATATATATCTGTGACACATGCAGAGGGTAAGTAATAGATAAGGCTCTACAAACTGTCAGTTCACCAATGCAACATAAGAATTTACAAATAACATCTTCTTTGTCGCTGCTGGGTATCTTCCCATAGCAAGCCCTAGGAGGGAGGCATCGACTTTGTAAAGAAAATCTCCTACAAGTCTCCACCTCCCATTCTTCATGTCATGATTACAGGTAATTTTCTGCTCACAAAGAATTCACAAAATGCAAGAAACTAAATAAGCAGTTCAGAGAAAATGGAAAAGAAAAGCAACTGCAATGTACGCTTCTCAGAAGCAAAAGTATGATTTGAAAGAGAAAAAAACATAATAATTGAAGTGTAATTTTACCTACTATCAGCCAGCGTCGCAGGGGGAAATTAATGACATGGTTGTGATTGTTTGTTATGTAGAACTCCTCACAGCAGTGTCATTCTGTAAATTGGGAACATGTATTTTCTTCACTGTATACAAAACACACTTTCAATCTGTCATTTATAATTCTTGTATGAGTCCAAAAATAGTCAAAAGTCAGAGTAAAGAAGATCCAAGCACACATTTCTTAAACGCATTTATATTATAGGCCAAAACATCAAATCTTTTCTGACTAAAGATGGCTGTATTAACAGATGTGAATATAATGGTAAGCTTTGCGTATGTGATTCGTGAACGCACTTTTGTTACATGCATAAACATTATAGAAGGTTTTCTGACTATACTGTGCTGTATTAATAAATATCTTGTTAGTGATAGCAGAGTATTCCTCTTGCTTAGCCTGTGTTCTGGTTTTGAACATTTGTACAGACAGCTATTTAAAGTTAAACCTGATATCAGGCATGTGAAAAAAAAACTTATGTAAAATACTGATGTGATAAAGGATAGTGTTGCACAGAATAAGGGGAAAGGATTGTTCATAGCTTACAGAAACAAAGAGAATATTAAGCAGACATACATTCAGTAATGGAAAGCAGAAAAGACTATAGGCATGTAAGTAAGAGAGGGTAATAATAATACCTATTTGTTGACCAGGTGGGCCCACTGTATACAAGGTCTAAGGGCTAAGGGACTCAAACCCTGTACTATAAGAACTCCAGGTTACAAGCTTAACGTCTACGCCAACTGCCACAACAAAAGGTATGAAAAAGAAAATTTATTGTAGAGGTGAGTGTTTTAGTTAAGTTGCAAAATGATATGAGGTATGGATGGTGTTGTCACACTTAACTTGAGCTGCCTGCAGCACAAGGCTCTCTAGGTAGCTGTCTGGAGCCTAATCCTAACTCAGGGGCCAATAAACATAAAGTGCACCACTTACTTCTCCAGACTAAGATTTTGGTCTACTCCACTTTGATGTGTGCCTTTAACTGGTTTGAATATAGAGCCAGAGAGAGAGAGAGAGAGAGATCCTGGAGTGCTAAACATGTTGCTGTTGGGTTGTGCTCAATGTGACAGTATTTTATTTGTTTAGACAATGGCTGTCAATGTTTTTGACGTAAAACTTGAAATATATTTAATGTAAATCCAAATTTCTTTGATTATTGGAAAAATAAAAATAAAATAGTATACATACTGACAGATATAAGCTGTTTTGTGTTTTTTGAGGAAAGACAGCCACATAATGGATATTGTTAGGGTTGTGGGGGCTGGTCCATTACCTTATCTGGGACCCAATTTGAATATGATCTGGCTTTGCTTATTAATGTTTATAACCCCTTTGGAAGGTACAAGGATGGATTTATGTTTATATTTTTGTGGTTTTATATCACAATCGGTGACTTGCTCTTGATTAAGACATTGATTTTCTTATGTTTTATTTGATCTTGACAAGATGAGACCTGGTGAATTGTTAGAAGACAGTGATTATGCAGTGCATTATGGTCAGTACTACAAAACATAAGGCAACATGAACAGACCCTGTCACGTGTGCTGTTGTTGAGCATTGTTGGCAATATAATCCTGCTTTGTCTATTCTGTATGCTTTGCCCCTGAATACCCCACTGAACTTGGGAAAGGTAATCCTCTCCATCTTCATGATTTACAGGGGCCAGAATGTGGCATTCCTGGTATATCTAAATGACAATGAAAGGTCTATCTGTGCAGTAATATGCACGCTCAAACTTTTATAGACTGTGTTAATAATAATAAAAAGGGAGATATTTTTTTTTACAAATTGCCTATAAGGAAGTGAACATTATCGACCTACTCATAACATATGTGTCAGTGCAGTGTGCCAGGTCTGACTTTGTCTGTGCTGCTACGACTTTGGATAGCATGATCATACTCTGAATTATAGTTACATCAAGCAGCATTTAAAAAACTCAGAATTCTGAAAATTTGGAAAAGGCAATTATATAGGTGTAGATATTGCTTTGAAACAGACTGATAAGTAAATACTATGAAATGAAGAAGTCATAACTCTTCTTAAAAGATCAAAGTGCTTAGTGTAGTGTTAGGAGATGTCAACAAAAGTATTTATTTAAAAAGCAGTTCAGATTGACTGCTTGTCATTTTATTGCACTGATGATTATAGAGACTTGTGTAGAATACAAGACTCAGTAATATCTCACATTTCAGTAGCCAAGAAACAGCACACTATTCCTTTAATGCTCACTTTCTAAATGGCTGCTCTGGTCCAAATTGTAGTTGTCCCACAGAAATACAGCAAACAGAATGAATGGACCACATATTGGGCAGAGACAATTAGGAAGAAACAGATTATAAATTATTCATGTCCATAATGAAACTTGTAATTTGATTTGCTGACCACAGAAAGAGCTTGAGATTGGAAACCTTGTTTTCTGTCTAAGCAGTTCTGTAACTGACAGATGCAGCTGAAATGAAAGAATGCTGCTTACTGAAGTGGTTATCTAGACTCATGTTATTAATTAAAATCTGTTCTTCAAACGAGGTATATGCATTTTCAGTTCTTCCTAGTGAAAATGCATTCAGTGTGCCACATAGTGGCCCCCACTAAGTTCATGTTGCTTTATAGCTCTCTCCGTATCAAGTTAGTAACTGAGTATGCCAACATCCAAAATAAATCAAACATTCAAGCATGACAGCACAAAGAAACAAGTGTTGGGAATGAATTTTATAAAAAAACTGCTAATGAGAACAAAGGTAGAACAGAAAGTCTGTCAGATTCTACAGATGACAGTTCATTTTTTAACCCGCTAGTTCAACCCACTTCTGCATGTCTGGCTAACTGAACTTCAAGTAAGATAGGAATTAAGTAAGTTAAAATAATCAACCTGTTAAGGGGTGAATATTTTCTGTAAGTACATAAGATTGACCATGATTAAGTTAACAGTTGAACTGTCTCGAGAATAAAGTAACTTAAGCTTACTGAAAAGTGAATTGTCATAGCAGCGTTCAGCACGAGTACCTACCTGCATGTGCTCTAGACATGCAAACAAACAGTCTAGGGCTTCAAGGTCTATTTGTTTAGCTGCACTAACTGTCTCAATAGAGGCAAAAATTAGCACTTCCTTTGTAATCCCACCTCCACCTTGAATGCATCTGTCACTCCTACCGCAGTAATCAGCACTGTCGCACTGTGCTCGTACTTATCCTGTACCCCTCTTACATACTTCTCTGCCACTCCCGACTTCCTCATGCAATACCACAACTCCTCTCTATGCACCCTCTTGGGTCTATATTATAACATCGAATTTTATGACGTTCGAATGTTATAATATCGAACCAGTAATGTCGAACGCTGAAAACAGCGAAGGTGCAGGATACCAAATTCTTTCCCATGGAAAGAATTCGGTGGGCCATTGCTGTGGCTTCACTGTTTTCAGCGTTCGATATGTTGGAATATTATGGGTTGGGTTCAGGTAAGTGTGCGATTGTGTGTAGGTTAGGGTTAGGGGGCGGGTTAGGTGTGTTAGGGTAAGGGTGCAGGTCAGGTAAGTTTGCAGTTGTGTGTAGGTTAGGGTTAAGGGGCGGTTTAGGTGAGTTAGGGTTAGGGTGCAGGTGAGGTGAGTGTGCGATAGTGACGGACCTTAGGGTTAGGGTTGGGTTAAGGTAAGTGGATAGCTAGTAGTGTATGTAAAGTTTAGTTTAGGTTTAGGTGTAGGATTTTAAGTGTATGTGTGTGGATTTCTGTTTTTTGTGTGTGTTTGTGTTGTGTGTATGTTTCTCAGAATAGCAAATTTTTCCCCTGGGAAAAAATTTGCTATTCTGACTGTTCGATGTTTTCGGATTTCGGTGTTTAGGGTTCGATATTATAGCATTCGATGTTTATGAACTTCAATGTTATAATATAGACCTCACCCTGTTATATGCTTTCTCTAACCCCACAAAGACACAATACAGCTCATTCTGACCTTCTCTATACTTCTCCATCAACACCCTCAGAGCAAACATCGCATCTGTAGTGCTCTTTCCTGGCATAAAACCATACTGCTGATCACTAATCATCACCTCCCTTCTTAACCTAGCTTCCACTACTCTTTCCCATAACTTCATGCTGTGGGTGATCAATTTAATCCCTCTGTAGTTACTACAGCTCTGCACATCACCCTTATTCTTAAAAATTGGTACCAATACACTTCTTCTCCACTCCTCAGGCATCCTCTCACTTTCCAAGATTCTGTTAAGCAATCTGGTTAAAAACCCCACAGCCACCTCTCCTAAAAACCTCTATGGTTCCACAGGTATCTCATTTGGACCAACAGCCTTTCCATTCTTCATCCTTTTCATAGCTGCCCTTACTTCCTCCTTGCTAATTTGGTGCACTTCCTGATTCACTCCGCACGTCATCCACCCTTCTCTCTCTCTCTCTCTCTGTCTCTCTCACTCTCTTAATTCATCAGCCCTCAACGTACTCTTTCCATCTGCTCAACACACTCCCCTTGCTTGTGAGTATGTCTCCCTCGCTATCCATTATCACCCTAACCCACTGCACATCTTTCCCAGCTTTGTCCCTCTGTCTAGCAAATTGGTACAGGTCTTTTTCTACTTTCTTAGTGTCCACCCTTTCATACAACTGAACATACACCTTATCCTTAGCCTTCACTACCTCCCTCTTCACCATAGCCCTCATTTCCTCGTACTCCTGTCAACTTTCTTCATCTATCTGACAATCCCACTTCTTCTTTGCCAAGCTCTTCCTCTGTATACTCCCCTGTACTTCCTCATTCCACTCCTTCTTCTGTCCAGATGTCACACCAAGCACCTTTCTAGCTGTCACCCTTACCATCGCTTCTGTGCCTGCCCAGCTACCTGGTAACTCTTCACTGCCACCCAGTGCTGTCTTAACTCTTCCCTGAATTCCCCCTTACAGTTACCCTTTCTCAGCTTCCACCATTTGATCCTTGGTACTGCCCTCATTCTCCTACTCTTCTTGCGTGATCGCCAACATCATCCTACAGACCACCATCCTATGCTGCCTAACTACAATTTCCCCTGTCACCATTTTGCAGTCTCCAATCTCCTTCAGACTGGCCATCCTGCATAGGATATAATCCACCTGTGTGCATCTTTCTCCACTGCTGTACAGCACCCTATGCTCCACCCTCTTCTTAAAATACGTATTCACCATAGCCAAGTCTTTTTCACAAAATCTACTATCATCTGACTTTCTACTCTGCATTACTCTCCTTAACACCATACCTACCCATTACCTCATCATCCCCTCTGTTCCCTTCACCAACATGAAACATTGAAATCACTCCAATCACCATTCTCTCTCCCTTGGGTACACCACTTCATCCAATTCACTCCAAAATTTTTCTTTCTCATGCATCACACACCCAACTTGCAGAGCATATGCACTAACAACATTCATAATCACACGATCAATTTCCAGCTTCATAAACATCACTGTATCCGACACTCTTTTCACCTTCAAAACACTCTTGACATACTGTTTCTTCAGGATAATCCTCTACCACATTTCTCTTCCCATTCACACCATAGTAGATTAATTTGAACCCACCTCCGATACCCCTGGTATTACTCCCCTTACATCTGGTGTCTTGCACACACAATATGTTAACCTTCCTTCTCTCCATCACATCAGTTAGATCTCTTCCTTTGCCAGTCATACTGCCAACAATCAAAGTTTCTACCATCACTTCCACACTCATAACTTTCCTCCTCTCCTCCTGCGTTCAGGCATGCCTTCTCCCTCTTCTTCTCCTTCAGCCAACAGTAGTCCAATTTCCACCAGCACCATATTGGCTAACAGTACTGGAGGCAGTCTTTGTTAACCCGGGCCTTGACCGATCTGCTATGGAAATCTGTATTGTTGTCCGCATATTTCATCTGGCAAAAATTTTACACTGGATGACCTTCCTGATGTAAACCTTCCCATTTATAAAGGCTTGGGACTGGCGCAAAGGAATACACTGGCTTGTACATTCCCACAAGCCACTCACTTATTTTGACAAGTGCTTTAACTCCCAGTAACTTGTTCCCCATAATGTTATCTATCCCTACCAGAACTTTGATCCCAATCTTAAAAATTCTTACCCACTGCCTAGCCCTAAAGTTTCCTATCCTTCCCTAAACCTAAAATCTCCTTCCCATCCTAAAGCCAAAGGACTCAATCACTCCCTAAATCTAAAGTCCCTTTCCCCTCCCTAAACCTAAATTCCAGATTGTTGGCTAAACCTAAAATCCCCTTTCCCTTCTGATCCATGATCACTCCCTAAGCTTAAAAATCTACTTCCCCTCCCATCCACAGTCACTGTCTAATCCTACGATTCCTATTCCCTACCTAACCCTAAAGTCCCTATCACTCCATAAACCTAAAATTCCTGTTCCTCAAGTGTAAAGTCTGCACTACACTCCCCATTCCCCTTACTAAACCTAACGGCACCTTCCCCACTGCCCTTCCCTACTTACCTGTTTTATGACAAGCACTTGCTTCCCTTCATCTCCTAGGATGGGAGCAGGTGGTGGGGCAGCTACATGGATAAATCATTTGAGTTCGAGTGTGAGTCAAGCAGCTGGTCTGACATGGTTCAGGTTCCTGGCTGTGATTTACTGGTATTCAAGCATCTGGTACTCAAGCAGCTGTAAGGATCCATTTTTTTTGCTTGTCTTATGTTTGGGCCAGAGATATTTATACCACTATTAGTGCTTTTAACATTAACTCTCTTGTTTTCTCTTTCTACCTAACATAGAAACTAAATACTTTTTTCCAGTTTTAATTTACTCTAATGTTCCCTTCAACGTTATAGATCCTATCCATCTTTGAAAGCAAGAATGCTGGTGAATTCAGGAGCCTCCAAAACATCCCAAATTATGACGCTTCTAGAAACATTTGCTATAACCATCATTGCTGAAAGGCCAGAACACAAAACATATACATATAATTTAATTGAAATACATTCATGTAAATGCTGTTTTCACAAAAAAATGAAGATTAAAAGCCATAAGGCAGATACCATATTTCATTTAAAGTTATAAAAAAGGTCTTTTTGTTAGCTCTCATTTGATCTTGTATAGACACGAGGAAGTATAGACTGTATTAATGATAAACAGACAAGGTTATGCCAACTACTGAACAAATGCAGTGATATTTTTAATAATCAGAAAATGTATAAATTAAAGATCAATCTTCACATCTCTCAGTCAACCCTTTTGCCCAGCAATATAGGCACATCCCATTTTATTTAAGACAGAATGACGGAAGTAAATTAAAGAGGTTAGGAGATCAAGAAGTAAATAATAAAGTGATATGATCAGCAACTTTGTGTTTCCTCAAATGTGAAACTACCCAGACCAAGAGGTATAAATGATAGGAGCATATGGGTGGCAATGAGATCAGGATCCATTCAGTTTGCTGAAGACACAAGATGTCATGATGAGTGTATGAATCAGATTCACCAAAAACTACATGCAGTGATCTTTTAAGTTAGCACTTTTCTCACCGTTGTGTGATCATGGAGTTAACATAAGCAGATAGATAGTTTGATAAATATACAGAGATATCAATAAAGATAGATGTGTGTGTATATACACATATACCTTGATTATATCATCACTGGTAGAAAATATAAATGTGAGACACAAAAAAAGTGAAAACACAAATATGAGAAACACAGAATGAGAAAATCTCAAAACATTGACAAAGTTTCTCCTACCATCAGTAAATCACAGCTACACAATGCAGATCAAGCATTGTCTGAATAGCGGCACTGATAGGGAAAGGGCTTGCAGTAACATAAAGTGTAGGGTTATGGTTATGGTTAGCACACATGAGGGTCCATGTTTCAAAGGTGACATAAAGCAGAGATGAAATTCTGAAACAGTAGTAATCTGTTTCGACTCTGACTGTATGACATTTTCAGAAATTGATGTAAATGTTGTTAAACTAAGTATTGAGCCAAAAATATAGCTATACAAGATACTTTTGTCAGTTGAGTAACTGAAAAATCTTAAAATGAGAGGAATTGAAATAGATTTTTGGATAGTGTGGAAGGTTGGCATAATGGTTAAGGTGTTTATCTTACAGACATAAGGTTCAGAGTTTGATTTTCACACGGAGTAGTTGGCCAGGCTTAAAATAGCCCTTATTACTAACCTATAAACTACTAAAATCTGGCTAACTAGTAATTAAATGTAAACTTTAGGAAAACATGCTCCATGTCTTTCAGAACAAGTAGGAAGTGGGTATCAAACTGCAGTTAAGCAGCTCACTAAACAGCAGCACTGGACAGGTCTTCAACAATAAATATTTAAGTATCTGACCAGATGCATACTGTCACTTACAAGCCATATGAGAAGGATGTGGATAAAACTCTAATGCTACAGAAGGAAAGCTGTACATTCCCTAGCTTCCTCACCATGGAGGCCAAAAGAATGACAGCTATCAATCTGATATCAAGATTTGAATATGACATGCCAGTTTGGTCCTAAACTCTTATTACAGCACCGCGTTTTTTAGAGTACCATTAAAAAAGCTTGCAGATTTGTTTCACTCTGCAAAACTATTGAACACAATTGCCTCCTCAATCAGAAGGCAAATTGGCCTTTACTACTGATACAACTAGGTGTATAATTTCTAATTTGTTAGACATGTTTCTTCACGTAAATGCTCCAGGTTGTACACTCAGAAGCACACTGTCAAGGTAAAAGGTACAATTACTCCCTGTGATCATGAAATCAGGGTATGCTACCCTTTCCTACAGGATATTCTGTGTTTCTTTCTTTAGAAAAATACATTTTTCACTGGAAAATGACAAAAACATACAGTTTTCAACAATTCCAGATTCTGAAAATATTACACACACAATTGTTGGTGCCGAGGTTAATAGATCTATTACAAGTCATTAAACTCAAACTCCCTGAAGGACACTGGTCGAGGCATGACATGTCTGCCAAAACGTACAGGAAAATCAGTTTAAATGCATCTTTTTTTTTTTGTAGTGAGACAAGTTTTCCCCCATATAAAGGACATCACCCCCACCTCCCCTCATTTATATATATATAACTCCATGGTTGCAAAACAGGTTAAAGAGAACACACTCAATAAGTGTGAAATGTGTCTTGCAGAAACACGATCTCACAGACAAGTTAATGTAAATAGAAATGTATTCCATCAATTAAAGCCTTAATGTACTCAATAAGCTTCCTTAAGGATCCTTGAAAGTTATATTACATTGTCTGATTTTAATGTCCTTTAAATTGAAGATAATTTACAAGAACAGCAAAGATAATGTTGTAGATTACACCTCCTGGTAGACTCTTAGTTTAACAATTAAGGAAGCGAACTGTAATAGATTATCTGAAGAACGTGTATACTTCATTACTGAATGTGATGCTCCAAAAACATTAAGAAGAGACTGAGTAAAAAAAAAAAAAAAAAAAAGATATGCCTGGGGATGCATCAACATGTCTGTACACATCCTGCTAAGAAATGTTAAGCCATGCTAAGTTCATGTTAGCACAACAAGTAATGGTCTCATTGAATATGTAAGTCACTAAGCAAGCCTACACTTTCAGCAGCACCTGCTCATGGCCAGGGCACCTGCTAGCAGCCACAAACAGGTGTACAGAGGCCCATGAACACAATATAAACAACAGGTTGTATATATAACCAAAGCAAAATAAGCCAAGCAGTGGAGTCCTAGACCAACAAAACTATAAAACACTGATAAATCCACCAGGAAGACAAACAGCAGGCCTGAGCAACTCCAGAAAGGAAGCTACAAGTAAAAGTAAAAAAATACAGGGTTCATATTAGAATGACGAAAACGCATTTTGTCGAATGCGTTTTCGTCGACACGTAAGGCGAACAGGCAAAATAGCGAAGCAGCTGTTCAGCAAATTCTTTCCCTGGGAAAGAAGTCATTTGACCGCTTCGTTGCTTTGCCTGTTCTGGAGTGTAGTGTGGTCCATTGTCCGGTATAGCTCCTGAGCATGATTGTGCAACAGTTACTGACCTTAGGGTTAGGGTGTGGGTTAAGGTAAGTGCATATGTATGAAAGTGTTTACTGTTTTTCATTTTGCGTTAGATGTGGGGTTGAGTTACATGTGTGTGTGTTTTAGCTGTTTACTTTTGTTTTTTTTTTTGGGGGGGTAGGATTAGGGTTAAGGTAAGTGGGTTTGTGTTTGGAACTGTTTATGTAAATGTGCGAGAGTTACTGACCTTAGGGTTAGGATGCGGGTTAAGGTAAGTGCATATGTTTTAAAATGTTTACTGTTTTTTTTTTTTTGTTAGATGTATGGTTGGGTTACGTGCATATGTGTATTTAGTTGTTTACTGTTTTTTTGGGGGGTATAATTAGGGTTAGGGTATGCGTGTATGTGTTTGGAAGTGTTTAATGTTTTTTGGGGGGGTTCGAACAGTGATTTCTTTCCCTAGGAAAGAAATCACTGTTCTATGGTTTCGACATTTTCAGCATTCGCTGAATATGTATTGATGTAACACCGTTCGCTGTTTTCAGCGTTCGGTGTTATAATATGAACCCAAAATACAATAGTTAAACAAGTTCAAATATAAGTATTTTTTGACGTTTACATCTTGTGGCTTCTTTTCAGGAGTTGGTCGTGCTTGCTGTTTGTCTCTCTGGTGGATTTATAGGTTGTGGTGGATTTATAGGTTGTATGTACACCCAACCCCAGTAAGCAAGCACTGGCAGACAGCACAGTACAAAGCAATGGCATCTTGAATGACATAATTAAGAGGCAGGGGAAGTTTAACGAAGGAAGTGTGGTTAGATGTAAGTAGATTAGCATGCAAATAACAATAATTACACGTATTTTTAACTTTACAACTAATTCCATCCTCTTAGGGACACATGCACATAATAAAAATGAAATGCTGACAAAGGATATGAGAGGGACGCAGGTACAGTATAATAGTGAACAGTAAATATGAGACATGTAAAATTTATTTAAAGTGCAGAGTTGAGACAACAGTTAGCAAAGAATGTAGACATATTAAGGGATATTGAATATACTGCAGGTATTGCATATCTGTTGTGTATCTTGAAAGTTATATGTAAAGAAAATTATGCTGTGATCCCTACCTGTCATGTAGAATACTTTAAATGAACTCTTAAGGCGTTGCCTTTTGCAATTCAGACTAGAAATGTTTATCATTATTTGTTGTAAATTCTAAACATAGAAAGGCTATTGTAAAGTTAAAACTGAGTTAGCAAAGCATGTGGTGTATATTAATGCAAATCACAGCAAGAGGTTCTCCTGTTCGATTCTCGGCTGGAGTGCCTTCTGTGTGGAGTCTGCATGTCCTCCCCGCAGTCGAGTGGCCTCCGAAAGACATGCGTGAATGGGTGTGCCTTCACTGAAGTTTGGGCATTGGTCTGGCAACTCAGCATCATAAAAATTGACTGCCAATCATTAGCGGAACGGAATTCCGCTGTGGCGACCCCTAACCGGGAAAAGCCAAAAAGATAAACAACAATGACAGTATAGTTTATATAATTATAAAATTGAACTGTACATTTTCCATAATACATTTCCTGAGGCATACCGAGTAAAATGTTGTACTCACATGATTACAGGTATATGGAACTACTCTGCCATTGTGATATATACTGTATGAGTGATCAAAGGTAGCAACATCCATATGATTGATGTTAGAACAAACATACAGGTTAAAGAACTATAAGCCTTTCAATGCATTATATGTATGAAGAAGAAAATGCCGATGCTGCTATGGCAATGTACACAACTGTGATAATGTGAAAATAATGAGATGAATCATAGACATGTGCAATCATTCCAACAATAGTATTAACTCATGATAAAAACAGTTGTGGCAGCAGCCTGCATGTTGTGAATGGTAGAAAGTGTGTGACTGTTCATGTATCCTGTGTCTGTTTTTAACAACATCCAGAAGAACTTGATACATACGCAAAAGTGTCACTTTAACCAGGACATTAACAGAATAATGATCTAATATACATGCTAACAGCTGTCTAACTATAGCAGAAGTGAAATACATATATACAAAATGGGAGGGGTATCATCATGTGATATATGTAAACAAGCACATGAATCAAGGTACAGTTTCTTTGTAGGCATTCCCTTGATAAATGGGCTATGTGTGCATGAATGTCATTATGTATACTACTATGCCTAGCATGTATGCATGTGTATAATTCAAATGGATAGGTAGGCCAGACAGGACTTACTGAAAACAAAATTACATGACAGCATTATGGTCTTATTATTACATCAATTACTGGGGAAATGCATCAAATGCTAGGTTATAAGTTTTTGAGTATGATGCATTCATAGTATTGCAATCAGTGATATGTGTCCTTCCTGGTGCAAATGCCACACCATACATGGGGACATAAAATGTATGTAATAATACATGTGTGAATGCAGTGCACCATAATGTGGCACCTCAGATTTAGCTCCGAAGAGACCCTTATTAGACAAATTAGTCAATACCAGTAGGACACTAGAGTAACATAAATCACACCTAGTTAAAAAATGAATGTTTATTTGTTAGTGACATAGTGACAATTTACATTTTACACACACCAACTGTACACTGGCCTATAACAAATTTTGTCATCCTCCACACATAGGTCAATAAGTCCAGTGAGTGGATGCTAGCAAAGCCAACCTCCCAGAGGCTAATTCTATTTCTTTTTGACAAAGATGATCAAATGACAAGAAATATCACAGGACATTGATCATTTATTGTGCATTGTGCTAAACTGCATGAATTTAATACATCATTATACTCAGTACACTTATAAGACATAAAGCAAAGACTACAATAACATCAACTGCCTAACAGAAAACCAAAAGAAAGTATCATAACATGGGCCCACTCATACTTTGTGATGATTTTGCAGCATGGCACATATTAAGAAAGGATGAATAAGGCTTCATTTCCTTTAAAACCCCATAGTGTGAACAAAATAATAAAATGTATATGTAATGTTTGCATGAAGTCACGCAAAACAGAGCATTATTTTGGGGAAAATAAATAATGGTTGTGAGCATGCACTGACAGCAGTTACATCTTGCCAGAGTTGGACAAATGCAGTGGTCAGTTTTCAGGGAGAGGTGCATCAGTCACTAACACCACAGAAAGAAGCATATCTGATGTATCATGAAAAACGTACTTGAATGATTCTATCAGTATTTATTACACTGGGTATGGATCCCCAAACAAGGAGTGTGAGACCTAAAAAAGTGGTCTTTTACTGTGCCATATCCCCAAGTTTTTACTAAGCCACTTCTGTCTGTCACAAGTATCTAACAGACAGACCTTGCCAGATTCAAACCCCTGCCCACCATGCTGAACGCTGTAGAGAGCTATGTCATAACTGCTTATGCCACAGGAGATAATAATGGAAGATGGCCCAAAAAATATTTTTCAAGGTGTGGAGTAAGAAAGGATTTTTATTTTCATTTATCCAATACAAATTATTCTGATGGATCAAAAGGATGTAGCAATGTTATGGTCCACACAAGTGTGATTTATCCTTATCTCTGTTAATTGCATAAGGTACTGTTGCACATTAATATTGTTTTGCACATATAAATTCCTGGATTTGAACTTCTGCCTATCTGGGTACACAAGCTACACAAGTCAGTATTAACTGCATGTCCCACACGAGAACTCTTGGTGCAAGCATCATGGAACACCTATTTGATTGGCATGAAATCCTCAGTATGTTGAAGCAGCTTTGTTGGAATAAAAAATTATAGAAATAAATTGATGCACTTCTGCATGTGTCATGTCAGTGCACTCACATTATGTTGTCCTTTGCTGGAGCTGAATCTGCCTATGTAAGTCCACACTCTACAGAACTGTGTATTAACTGGATACACACCACAGGCAAAGTCTTACCAAAACTGTGAGAGAAAAATGAAGGCATGACATCATCAGTGTGGCGCCAAGCAGTTGTTTCAGGTAAAAGTGATAGAAGAGCCATCTCCTACTATAACTGTATGCATTAAATCTGTGGTAGATGGCATAGCACAGCATAGCAGTATACTGACACACTCTGATACAATTCAGTCACTGCTGGTTTTGAACACATATCTATCTAAGTACACAGTCTACAGGATATTATCTTGACTGCACATGCCACAGAGAAAGTTTTGCTACAAATGCAAGACAGGGTATATTTCAATGCATTACATCATCTTAGTGCTGCAAGACATATGTGTGCCTTTACATTGATTCAAAGAGTAGTGTGATCTGTTTCTTTGTCAGAAAATATTGCATGATACTAGTTATATCAATCCACATTTTTCATAATGCAGTCATTCCTGTGAGACAACCTTGCCAGCTGCATTTGCACAATTGAAAACACACAAATGGCTTGCCAAAGAGATTGGGAAAGATTCTTTCAAAATACACTGAAGGTGTGAAATATGGCAGTGGGGCCTGATCATGTGTGATGCTCACTTTATTTCCACATGTTCCACTGTAAAGTCATCAAATGTCTTATGATGTTGATTATAATTAGTGTTTCTTTAGAAGTAAACTGTTATGCATTGAGACATAAAGAGATAGTGAAACATACAAAAAATTGAATAATACGACCTGGGAATTGATCCCATGACTAAATAGGAGGCTAAATTGCTAAATGTTCCTTATTAACTATTAATTCCTCAGTAGAACTACCACTTTAAATTCATAATTTGAGGTGTAACAATTTCAACATCAGCAGAGATCTAATATGACAAGCCTGTGCATGTGTGACTTTCACTTGTCATTTTGCTGGAGTCATATGTAAAAACCAGTATCTATTTATGTAAATACATTTCTTATGCATTGAGTTGTATGACCTGAGTAAAATATTTTGGAGTAGTTGGCATACATACTTTACATGATATACTGCCCTACATACTTAACAATTATATGTGATAAGTCATATATTTTTCCCAAATACACCCTCTGCAAGTATACATCAAAGTGGGAAGAGTGTTAAGCATTCATTATTCTTGCACTGCTGCTAATGACTCACATTTACAAGCCCTTAGAATGTCCCTCTTCTCATAGAATATTCTGATACTGAAAGGCATATGCATGGCATCACATAGGTCCTCACACCATGTTTACCTGACCAGCTCTTTGAGCTGATTGTATGATTCATGAATGACAATGAGGTGCACTTAATTTGCATATTCACAGTGTCTAGAGTGGTTAATTTGCATTTTAAAAGCACACGATGATGTTAAGGCACTTGTGTTATAGTACGGGTGTCTGACTTCACTAACTTAAGATACTGCTGTCTGACTGCTGCAATTCCATTACTGTTTTTTACTTTCATGCAAATCATGTTAAGGTATGTGATGTTTCTTTAGAAATAAATTACTTAAACAGTTAGAATGTCTTTTATTACAGATAACCAGATAACATTGTGTGTTATCTGTAGTTTGCCTATTTGTGTTTGTACAGAAGGTAAAGAAACAGCTTTTATGTGAAGCATCCTCTGTTAATGTTACATATCTTTATAGCAACATTTCTCTGGGGATGAGAACACCTGTGATAGCATTTTTATGCAATTAGTAGCAATGTGATAGTTACATTTCTGACCAGTAACTATGTTAACCTGTTGTATATGCCTGACATCAACAAGCTTATCCTAAATATTAACATTTTCATTTACTACCCTTGATTTATTGATAATGTTGCTATCTGTTAAGAAATTACACATTTTCTTCTGCCTTACTAGGTTTGTCATTTTTTTTTGTGGGGAGAGGGTCATATTTATGCATTGCATCTGTGTATTGCTATAGAGTAAGAACTTGCAATGCATCTCCTGACAGAGGGCAACTTTAATACATGATTCACAGCATTGGGCAGATTAATATTTGTTGTAAATGTCACTCATGAGATACTGCTGATGTTCACGTACAGTTGAGCCATGTTATAGCGTACTTACATACAATCCTTGCATATGAGTGTTCTAATTTCTATCTTTTCTTTACAGATTCATCACTTACCTTGTTTAATGCTGCTACTACAAGTTGTTTCTTTTGGGTTCAGCTTTGTCTGACTTTCACAGAGCACAACCTTTACTAATTTTGCATGCATCACTGTTACTATTTGTATGTGCTAAACTTTTTAGGTTTTCGCTTATGTATTGACTGTGTGTGCTATCTTTTTACTCTTAGCTAGACCCATAGCATATTGTGCATGCCTACATCTGCCAGATTCATCAGTGGCTGCTGGTTCTTCCTCAGACTCCTTATCTGTGTCTACTGGCCCTGCCTGTGGTGCTGGAAACTGCAGTTCCTGATCTTGCTGTAATTGTTGCAGCTGTTTTATGACAATTACATTATGCAACATGGTACAGATTGTGAGCATTTTGGCGGAGATGGTTGGGTCATACTATGGGGCACCACCAGAAGTGTGTAGACATCAGAACCTTGATTTGAGCAAACCACATGCATTCTCAATAATATTCCTGGTTTCAGCATGCATGATTGTATCGTTGCTCAGTGAGGTTGTATGATTTCTCATGGGTGTCACGAGACAAGGTTCCAGTGCATAACCTGCATTCCCCTCTTGATGCCCTCGTGGAAAGTCACCCTTAGCAAACTTATAAATAAGTCACAGGGTGCCATATATGGAAGTCATGAAAACTGCCCAGGTTTCCTGCAGACATTGTAGATGATTCTTTGGGTATTACAAACTACCTGACAGTTAATAGAGTGTTATCCTTTCCTGCTGATGTACCTCCTTCTCCTTATTTTGATATGTGTATAGTCTATGGCCCCCAGACCTTCAGGGAGGTTTGCTTTGACAAAGAAATTTTGTATGACTGTAGTTATCTGTCTCTTTCTATTGCAGCATTGCATTTAGAAATTGGTGTAATATTCTGTTTCTTTGTTTGTTTTGTTCCCTTGGGCCTCATAGTTACTGGCCTGGCCTCAAGTACCCACTGTCTACATCAGGTCCCTCAGGTACTCCCCAACCCCCCAGACCTACTCCTTATTTGTGTTGGGGCTGTCATGGATCCTGAGAGTGTCCTGGAGGCTTGGCTCAGCTGTGCTTCTGTCAGGGGGATATTTTGGTTTATGATCTACCCACTATATTTCCCACCCCTCCCCACACTCATTGATTAAGACTGAGGGCAACTCCCCTCTTTGGACCACTCCTCCCCTTATGGGGCATATCAGTGAGCACCCTCCCAAATGGTACGGGCAAGGCCTTTCCTTCCCTACTGCTCTGTCAGTCACCTGACCTGCTAATTGAAGACAGGTCAGCTGGGCATAGTCAGGGCTTTGTCCCTCTATGGTGTCAGAGTGGCTCAAAACTGATGTGATATTCTTGAGGCTGTATTCTGTGCCACCCCTAACATATCATCTGTGGGTCTCTGAAAAGTGCCTGTAGCTAGTATACAGAATTCTACATATACCTTGGTTTCCAGTAGGATGGGTTCCCCGTGATTCCCCTGGGGCCACAGGTGAGGGCTGCAGAGGTGACATATTTCTTCTATGATATCCCTATCCATCCTATAGTGGTCTACAATTTATTTATCATGAAGTCCATGACAAGTCAAACATGGTCTGAAGGGCCTTCTCCTTCTTGAAAAAAGTCTGGCAGCAGCACCACCACCACCTTGTATTAAAGCCTGTTCCACATGCAAGTTAATGATGGCAGCAACAACCCCTACTATTTTCTTCTACCTGTGTCCATGGCTGTATTACAGAGTGTTGCACTGAGTCCAAGAGGGAGCGCAGTTTGGACACGTGCATTTTATATGCTCCCGAATTGCTCCACCATGTTGAGTTGATTATTAGCATGTATTTCACCTACTTATCAGTTAATTATCATACTCAGCTGCTTACCCTTGTTTTGAAGGCAGGCACTGTATGATGTAGAAACATGCTCAACATGATCATGAATCTATGGCAATGTGTTACAGACGATAAAAGAACTACGCAGAACAGGAAAATCATATGAAACATTCAAAAATAGTCTACAGAGAGACATTCTTAAGAAACATATAAACATATGTGTCAACATTTAGTAGATGCTTACTGAAAGATACTAGAGTAATCATTCCGGCTTCATAGATGGGCAATAGTTGCAGAGATCAAAATGCATCGATGCCGAGCTATTACAAAGTGTGTTATAAGAGAAAAGTAGAGTTTCTCAAAGTGAATGTCGTAATGGAAAATTAATGTTATGCCAGTTTTGCCAGTCTTACACTTCTAAACTGAATATTTACTCCCTTCAGGTGTCTGAATTGCTAAAAAAGTGCATGTAAGAAAATCAGTAAAGACTTTAATATTCTCATAAGCAGATATAATACCACAAAGGTCAGAATGGATTAATATTCCAGGTTTCCTCTTCCACAGACAGTAATACCCTAGATAAAGGCAGTACAGCATTATAATCAACAACATTTAACAGTATCCAGCCAAAGCCAGTTTGTCATAATCTTGAAATATCACATAGAAGGATGACTCTGCTGTGGCAAGATGGATGGGCAATTTTATCAAAGTCATTAAAACTGTCATAATAAAAAAAGAATTACCAGGAAGCAGCACAACTTTACAGTCCTGACAAGATACAGGACTTCCATTCAGAGCAGGATCATGGCCAGATTGGGTTCTATTAAGTGTAATGGACTGCATGGTCAAATGGGGTCCTAGGCAAGGTAATGGACTGCCCCCACCTCACAGCCATATCATTATAAAATCGTGTTGCTGTTTCTCTCTCTCAAGTAACCATTAAACACTGTTCAAACTTGTCAGTGTGCATATAATTTGTTTTATCTTCTTTTTTTTTTACTTTTACAATGTTTACAGAGATCTGGATTTCATTTAAGACTGCTATTTTAATTTTTTACACCAAAACGCTAATAGCCACTTGTTAAACAAAACAAAAACAATCTCACACTGAAAACAGACTTAGCATGAGAAACACTAAGCCGTTATTGCATATGCATCTGGCAACCCATTAAACTGCAAGGTATGAGTTGTGGCTCATAGTCAAATAGGCTATAGTGGAGCATTAATTTGCATCTATGTGAAGGGTACAGGAATTCAAAAGACAAATATGCAACACATTTACTATCAGCTTAGGGCATCCCACTGGATACAAGTGCCCCTTTTCAGTCATACAAGTAACACTGTCTGATGAAGTAACTTGGTCAGAGTCACATAGCAGGCACTGAGAGAATCAAACTCTCTATTCAGATACAGTTCTAGTCTTACTTATCTGTACTAAGTACCAAACAGACTGTATAGACTAACACATACAAAAAGCAAGATCAATGAAAAATGTATCCACACTTAAAATACTAACAGTAAACTCATGGACTTCTTGCTGCTCAGTTTATTCATAGCCATATAATAAGCATACTGTTAACAGCCAACAAGGATACCAAAGAATGTACCCTAAGAAACATGGCTCATATGATGATGATGATGATGATTTTGTTCACTACAAGTAATCCCTTCCTTCCCTTATACCATAATTACATTGTGTTGCAGGAAACAAATATTTGCACACACACACACACACACACACACACACACACACACACACACACACACACACACACACACACACACACACACACAAAACCATCAATTACAATCACTTGCAGGACTGTACACTTCAGATATCTGCCCGAGAACAAGTAAATGAATACATGCATAAATAATATGCCAGAAATATATCACAACTCGTTGCTGAGAAACCCACGCAGTGGAACCCATTTCAACCTCCTTCTGCCCCCTCAACTTTTTAGCTCAAGAATAAAAGAAAAGACCCCAAAATCAGGATCAGATGGTAAATGTTTCTCTTATATACTTTGAAAGTTTTTAGAATAAAACTCTTTGCATTATCAAGAATTTTTGAAGGATACAAAGTTCGAAACTCACATGCCTGTCATTATTTAATAACTCCAATCCACAAAAATAGGCAAGAAAGCCACACATTTTTGATAGAATGGACAAATGCCTCTCAGCTTCTTTGTTTAAGAATTTTGGACAAAACCAAAAATAATGAGGGGACAATAGGCCACATTTTAAATATCATTTTCCTTTATTTATTTGTTAAGCATGCAGCCTGTCTGAACAAAGTGTCCCTTTTCAGGGGAGATACAGGTGTACTGTCTCAGTGACTTGCTCAAAGGCACACAGCAGGCAAATGGAGGTAGAAAGATTCAATCACTGTACTATTGATCACAAGAAGCAATATGTTAACATCTCAAAGCCATAAATGGGAGACACCTCTAAATAACTTGAAATGCATTTTCTGAACAATAACAATGGAACTCTAGTGAATAACATTATTGGCTGACTGTTATACTCAATCATTTATCATAAAGTAAAGAAATTAAAGCAGGTTTGGCAGTTAGTGGAATGAATTAAGGCCTGACGCTCTTAATGAGCTGCTTTCTGTAGTCAAGGATACAGGGTTTGATGTTTTATAGCTCCATTTGCCTACTGTGTGACTCTGAGCAAGACATTTAACCAGACGGTGCTCCTGGGGTTTGGCTGCCAAGTTTAGGAGAACTATGATATGATATGATATGTTTATATGCATTTTCTGAATAAGAATAATTATGGAGCTCTAATGACTGGCATAACTTATTGGCTGTAATCCTCAGTAGTTTACCTGAAAAAATATTTGTTTTCTGCCAAATCTTCCTGGAAGGTCATCTTGAAGGGAAGTTTGCTCAACCAGAATCATCACAGAATCTGTTGTCTTGGAGGCTATTCAGAGGAACACCTTGGGGTGCACACACACACACACACACACACACACACACACACACACACACACACACACACACACACAGACACACACACACACACACATATACATGCACGCACACGCACACATGCACACACTCTTTCCTGATCTTTGCTCCAACTGATGAAAATGAAAGAAACACTTCATTCTCACTGATGAAATACAGAAGTAATAGTACAATATCTCTTCTCTTCCACTGCAGTGTGTAAATATTGTTATGGCGTGATCTCCACAAATAAGTATATATTGTGATATCTTCTCTCCACAAATATGGTGCAATAATACTGATACCCAGAAAAAGGGACCACATTTCTCTGCTTTGACCCCCAGGAAGTCTCAGTCATCAGCTGGTTCAAAGAAGTACAGTCCTTCAATTTTGTTAGGTATTGACACTAAAAAAGAAATGGATTGGAATGGTCACACACAGGGCAGTTGAGAGGAGTGGGTAATCATGGTTACTGTTTTTTTTTGCCATGTTCCCTGACAGCACCAACCCATGGCAGCTGCCTAGATTGCCTTGCTCTGGATGCAGCCCTGATTCCATTAATGCTGGTAGAGGAAGGGTTTCAGAAAACCATGTGTGCAGCTACAAGTACAACAATAAAATCCCTTTTGCTTCAGATACCATTATACAGCTGCACATATAAGAATGAAACATTAAAAAAAAATCCAACATGATGATTGATGCATGTACTTGGAGAAGAAGAAGAGGATGTAACCTCAAGAAGGAATAGACTGATTTACTCAACTAGCTTCTCAGGAGCACACATCCTCATATGGTTACCATTTTTAGCAAAATACTCATCTTAACTATAGCCAGCATCACAGAGAGAGAGAGCTAAAGCCTTGACTATAAATAGGTGCTCAAGTTTGAATAGTAGTTCAGGTTCCTGTCTGAGCTGCCAGGAGAGGAAAATGAGTGAAGGCATTGTGCCTGCAGACTTCTCTCGGTTGGGGGGGGACTGGGAAAACATGCACAATGTGTATATTCCAGGGGAAGAAGTAATTAGCATGCTTCTAGCACTCAAAGAACTGAGGGACAGACCTGTGCTACTCCTACTGCATGTCTTTCTAAAGAATGATCATCAGGCAGGTACAAATGGTTAGGTACCTGCTAGTAAAAATTCCTGATGGCTGCCTTAATGTTGGCTCCTGTCAACCAGCTCTTACACTAATGAAAGGGAATGGAATGACCACAGTGACTGAGAGGTGACAGATGGCAGTTAGGCAGTGGGAGAAAAACTTCAAAAGTAAAAACACATCCTAACCATACGTTACCCCTTTTAAACTCTTTCGGTAAGATTTGGGGAGTATTGACCTTCAGCCCAGTATCACAAAATCATTTTTCCCAAGAATGTATCTACCCCTGCTAAAATGCTTGCACCCTTGAAATGCACACCCAGAACTATAAGTAAATCTGTGTGTCTTAATGATTACATATACACTGATGCATCATATTTTATAATAAGGGTTTTCAATAATTGGTGCCTTGACTGATTGCTCATTGATTCATATGTTCATAGTTTGACTGTGGGAATGAGAAATTAATACACATAAGCTCATATATTAATTCTGCCACTAATAAATCCAGTTATTTGGCAGATTGACTTGAATATGTCTTGATACTATATCCCTTCTAAATTTTATGTCTATTTGTTTCTTCAAGTAGCAGCTGAAGAAATATAGCTTACAAAGAAAGACACTGCCTGGAAAAAAAATTACCATTTTTTTCTTATAGGAGGTATGTTTTTTTAGATATGCTACCCTTCAGTTCTTTATTGAAGGAGGCATTCAGTGTGCTAAGTAGTGCCAAGACTTTGGTCCTGCTGTGCATTAATAAGTCAGTTACTGTGCATATCTGCTGTCCGGGGTAAATTACACAGCCTGTCATGAAATAATTCAAGAAGTTCATTTAACTTTAAAAAAAAAAGGTGACAGATATGATTTGTCTGTATAAACAAGAAAGCTCTGATGCTAATACCATTTCTAAGGGGAAACATTGCTAATGTGCTAACTAAACTTTTCTGCATAAGTTCATTAAGGCAAGGGATAAGTGATTCCTGGAGTATTTTTTGGCAGTGGCAAAGAAGGCATAGCAAAAACATTGCTATTGCTGTACAGTAAATGCTTCCTACATAGGACCAGTTCTTTGGAAATTAACCACTTTGTTGGACAACAAAAAACATCACCAACAAATAATATCAAAAGAACAAACCAGTGACCTGGCATGTGCTTTTATATGTTGCTTTTTCTCCCTGAGCCCTCTCCTTTCAAGTATAATAGTAATGCAAAGGCATTTCCTATTTAAATACGTTACACATTTTATCCATAACTGAGCCAAAAGATATTTCACTAAGTGCTACCCATTTTTGAGACCACTCTTTCCAAAAGCCTGAATAAAACATCTTACACACAACTTGATAATTTAGTAACATCATCAATCATTAATAGAGTACTTTCTTTCCAACTGCTTGCTATCACACTTCTTATTATGGTGGTCAGCTGCAGACTTTATGTCTTCTGCACTCCTGAGATTTTGCAAAATATATCATGAGTTAGTGTTATACACATTCAAGCTAAGATTGGCAAATCCATCTGTAAGATATGTCAGCCAAAGTTGTGGTTCACTTCTACACCTTTTGCACAATCACCTATTCCCAGAATTAATGTAATAAATGTGAATGTTCCACCTCACATGATGAAAACAAACCCTTTTCCACAAGTCATTTGAGGTATCCAAGAACTCTGGTACATAAAGAAAAGCATTTTTCCTCATAAAAGTAAATAAAATGTTTCAACATATGCAGCAACCTCAAGGAGCATGTCTGCATATATTGACTACTCTCATTACTTATATAGATGTAATCCATACCCTTTGTTTGCTTTCAGTTCCCTGTAAACTTTTCTATAAGAAAACTATGTTATTGTGATGCATTAACCTTCTTTGTTGAACCATGCTACCCAATCTGATGCTGTCCAGCTTTCTCCAGTAGAGGAAGTTATTGTACTAGCTCACATGAAATAACCTGACGTAATTGTATTTCACAGTTGCATGTGCCACCAATGGCCTTTCCTTGGTAAGTAATACTTACTAGGAAGAAACCCAAATGACACCAGGGTTAGGGCTGACTCCACTGACTTCATCAAGTCTCCAATAAACTTAATACACAGTTTCTTATAGTCTTTACCATCTGTTGTAAAAGCTTCTGTTCCAGCAAAGGGTTACCCCAAAGGAGGGTACCTCTAATTCACAAATATGGTTCCTTAAGCTCTAAGATTATATACCTTAGCTTCTTAAATGATGTGTGTATTGCATACCATTATCACAGGGTCTTAGGGGCCTTATAAGTATACATACGGTATGCTGTCACACTGCTCCCCCTCCAACAACCTAGCCTCTATTTCCTCCCATGGACCAGAGGACCTTTGTCCTTTGCTAAGTGAATCTTTGAGTGAAGTTTGTTTATCCTCAGAAATGTATGGGCAACCAAATGTACCAACTCACTGGAATTAATATAAGATCTCGTTGTCGTTATGCCAGACAAACCTAAACAATAACTTCTTAAATTTTGCTAAGTCTAGGTCATATGTATCATATGACACATGTCTCAACCCACTAAATAAAAGTAGCATACCAAAATTCTTATTTATTATTAATATACCTAAAATAAACAACAGCAATCATCTCCACGTATGGTACCAAATGTACACTTTGTCCTATAGCTGCATGAAATTAGCCTTGGTCATTTTTCTGGGTATGTCTTGCAGACTAATGCCAAGGTATTTGGGTAACTTCTGACACCAAGAGAAGTCCAAATACTTGCTCTCACTTTAAACCTGTGTGTCATCTATTTAATAGGAAATGTTTCTATCTTCCCTCATTAAGCTTTAGACTTGGCAGAGAAAAGAAAGAAAAACCTCAAAAGAGGACCTTGAAAAAGGATAAATCATCTGTCAAATCCTATGTCATAATCAAGCATCAGATCTCTTGTCATCAAAAGATAATTACCTAACAAAGATAAACATTTCATCTCTAGACCTCCAGACTTCCATTACTTCTCTGTTTTTTCTGCTTGCAGTGTTGTAGCCTTTGGTTCACTTGTGCACAGAAAGAGGTTCAGAAAAAAGCAGGAAGACGTGTCCGGTCCTTTAAGATGAGGACATTTTTCTGACTGGTTTCCCATGGTCAAGACCACTACTACCAGACACCTGTACAAGGTCTGCAGTGCACATTCCAGTAGAATCTTTATGGCCCTCATTCCCCTTCAGAGGTAGGGTCCAGCTTTTACAAAATCAGCAAATACTGGCACTGCCAGGCCTGCCTCCTCCTCCTGGGAATGCATTGATAAGATTCACATCTGCTTGTGATCTCCACTGGCAAATCTGGGAACACCATCCATTTCCTCTTTTCAGCAGGATCTTATTATATACCTCGATGTCGAGATTCAGTAACAATATGGACAATTATTCCACACTTGAGAAGAGTCTTTTTTCTTGCTCTGTGAAATTGTCCATACATAGACTTAAAAGTAAAAGTAAAAGAAAAAGTCATGGACATTCAGAATTACCATTTAGCTGAAATGCCTGATATCCTTAAAGAGTAATTTGCATATATCCCATGTTGCCTCTGATACAAGAAGTTTAAGATATCACACAGTGGAAAGTCTAGTTTTGCTAGATTTTTCTTTTTTGTTTTTTAACCAGTTGGTTTTCCTGTGTGACCTTTTTACTCATTTTAGTTTGTTAGTTGGGATATTTTGTAGACACCCTAATGTTTATGGATATCAGTTGACTACAACAACCCTGTGTTTCCAGATTACAAACACTCATCTTATAGTATGTTGATGTTGCCATAAAAAGGTATAAAGATACAGCCCCACTGCTAGAGGGGTTTGGCTTTATTAGCCTGAAATTGTCCATAAATTGACTTAAAAGTAATTGAAAAAGTCTTGGACATTCAGAATTTATAGTTAGCTGAATCACCTGATATACTTAAAAAGTAATTTCCATATATCCCATGTTGCCTCTGATACAAGAGGTTTAAAGTATCACACAGTGAATAGTCTAGCTTTGCTCAATTTTTCTTTTTGTGTTTTTTCAACCAATTGGTTTTCCTGTGTGACCTTTTTACTCATTGTTTTAGCTCTGTGAGAACTAGGAAAACTGAACATCAGATTGATGATGTTACTAGCACTTGTTTCCTGAATATTCCAAATACCATAATCAATATAACAATTTATGACAAATGGTTGACAAAGTACCATTTGACTAAGATGTTTCCCATTACTGAGATGAATAACTATGCCCACTTCTGCCAAAGTTATGGAAGATGTATTTATGCATGTTGGTTCTTCCATAATGTGTTCCCTTCACAAATAGCACTGTTTTTTTAAGTGGTACGTCTCCACTTAAAGTATCATATTAGCATCCTACTTAGTTGCATACTACCCAGCTCTTTGTTAGTACCTTCTGCAAATACATTTGAAAACATACTTGCCTTTGCCATATCTCACTGGCTATATGTCTTTGTATATAAACATATTAATTCTTTATTCTTAATTGCCATGAGCTGTGTATTAAAACATTCATAGCATTCTAATTGGGGGGGGGGGTAGATTATAGTATTGTGCTCAATAAACAGTTCTGTCACTTTTTGAATACATATTCTTGTCTCCTCATTTTGGAAAATTAAGGCATCTTCCCTGCACAGTCTTCCAACCTCCACTCCTGCATAGTTTCCAAGATGAAGAAGACTATGTTATGGTTAATGAAATTATATGGTTCCATCTTCAGCTTGAAATGCACAGTACCAATTTCAGAAAGCCAAATGGCATCATTTACATAAATCCAGCCTCTCTGCGATTAAAATTCATCCAGATATCACACAACTACATCTCCTATATAAGGCTATTAACTATCTTCTGGCCGCAGACAAACCTTTTTGCCTAAGGTGTTTTTGGTCCACTAATAAAATGAGAGCCACGCAATGATTAACCCCAACTAAGACATAATCAGACTCGGGTCTATATTATAACATTGAATTCTTAAAACTTTGAATGTTATAATATCGAACCCATTAGATCGAAACACCAGAAAACCGAACAATCAGAATAGCGATTTTTTTCTCAGGGAAAAAATTTGCTGTTCCGACAAACATACACACAACACAAGCACACCAAAATAAATAATCCACACACATACACCTCACAAAACCCTGCACTAAACCAGACATACACCACTAGCTATCCACTTACCTTAACCCAACCCTAACCCTAAGGTCCCTAACTATCGCATACTCACCTTACCCGCTCCCTAACCCTAAAGTCCTTATCGCACACTCATCTTACCTGCTCCATAACCCTAAAGTCCCTATCGCACACTCATCTTACCTGCTTCTTAACCCTAAGGTCCCTATTGCACACTCACCATCATTCGCACACTTACCTTAACCCGGTCCGTAAACATCGCTCCACAATCGAGGAAATAGCGAAGCTGCAGAAACAGCTAACTGAATACTTTCCCTAGGAAAGTATTCGGTGTTCTGCAGCTTCACTATTTCAAGCATTCGCTGAATAGGGTACAATATTATAACATTCAAAGTTTTAAGACTTTGATGTTATAATATAGATCCGTCAGACTCACCCTGAACTTCTTCCA
>NC_056733.1:1968860736-1968883236 GCF_019279795.1 Protopterus annectens
CTGAAGCTCAAATGTCTGGCTTTATTTAGTGACTTTAATCCCCTATGATTTGCCATAAAACCACAAATTTTATGAGAAGCAGACCAAAAATATAATGTAAAAATCTGGACAGTCTGCAAAAATCTGGACAGTTGAGGGGTATGCGAGGCCCCATCTACTTGAGTTGGTGGTAGATCAGGTGAATGTAAAAGATCCCTCTGCACCTATTGAAAAGAGTTGGGGTTCTTTATTTACATAATCCATAAGTATTTACACAATCATATAAATTATTTACATTAGTACTTATTTACATTATATATATATAGTAGACTGCCTCTTATCTGGACTCTCTTTAACCGGCCTCCTCTTCAACCAGCTATCAAATTTCTGCAATATCCCTAGTGAAAGACAACAGAGAAGCACAGCTCTTCTGCCTCCTTTAGGCTAAAGAATGATAGATATTTTATTTTTAGATTTCATGTTCTTTATAAAAATTCATACTAACACAAATCCTGATTTTCTAGCTGATTTATAACATATAAATGCTATTTTGTAACCAGACATTTGTTTATCCAGCCTAAGGTCCAGTCCCATCGAGACTGCATAAGAGGGAGTCTGCTGTATGTATATATATATATAGATATATATATATATATATATATATATATATATATATATATATATATTGTTTTTTTCAACTATTTACAAATCAATCTTCCTTTTTCATTTCACTTCATCATAAAACTCACATGATTATTACTTTCTTGAATTCCACTCCAGTTTTCACAATTAAAATGTTATTTTTTTCAACATCATTGCTAAGTCTCATATTTCACTGAACATGATTTCCTTAACCCTCTGATTCTAGATTAGCCATAGTATGGCAACCATTTTTTATCAAGATTTTCCACCTCTTTTTTACTTTTATATATGTAGTAACCAAATTCAATCATATCCATATTTAAATTGCATATATCTTTAAAATCATTCACGTATTTTCTGTCTACAATCTTTTCCCATAAAATTTGTACCCTTTTACATTATATAAAAAACATGTTCACATGTTTCAAATTCACCAGAATATAAACAAACTCTTGTATTCTTTTATATGGCATATTCATCTTCACTGGTAGCATTAGTATAGAGAATCTCCATGGAACATCTTGACCTATATGTTTTTCACATCTCTCCATTCTTGCAGTAATAGCATTCCTTCTTTTATTGTTTAATTCCTTCCGAGGATATATCCTGTAATACTTTTCCATAATCTTTTCATACCATTTTTCTATCATTTTCAATTTCATTCACATTAATTTTCCACAAAATAATGATACTTTTCCATTTCTTTATTGCAACAGCTCCTCCTTTTTTAATTAAATAGTCAGCCTTTCCATTTTATATTTTACACTTAATATTTTTGTTATTAATGCACCCTCATAATTTTTAATCACTTTATTACTGTGTATAAATTTAAGAATGACATATACACTATAGGATTTATTAACCCTAAACCTCCTTTTTCACTATGCACATACAATACCCATCTTTTCACAGGGTTTAACCTTGACCCCCATATAAAAGCAAATATTATATTGTATACATCCTTTTTTAAATTTAAAGGAACACTAAAGACACTAGTTAAATAAGTAATCTTTGTTAACAGAATTGAGTTTAGTTAAAGGAAAACCTGAAAGACTTCCAAAAACACACATTTTTTTAAAGTCCTCTCTTTTCACTTTCCATATAGAATTTATAATTTCTTGCTTCCTAAAGTTTACTCCAAGGATCTTAATTTTTTCTTTATTAATTTCAACTCCACCGATCTTTCTTTCAAAACCTAAGACTTGACTTTTATCTTTATTTAATACAAGTCCAAACGCCGTAATATCTTCTTATAATTGCTTTATAACTACATTCATACTTGGTTCATTTTTAGTTGTAATGATAATGTCATCTGCATAATTCAAAAATATGGCATTTTCATCCCTTCCTTAGAAATATAACTATTAGAATCCATCTCCTTTTTCATGTACATTGACATTACATTCATTACTAGCATGAATAATGTACCATTCAATGAGCATCCCTAATTGATAGTCTTCTCTAACTTTATATCATCACCCAATCATCCATTTATGATAATCTTTATATATTATACTTATATGCTGACATGCACACATTTTTATCCCCTGGCTTATGTTATACATATCAAATATGTCCCATAATACTAAATGATGTATTGAATAAAATGCTTTATTTAAGCCTCCATCCATCACCTTGCCTGAGCATTTCTAAGTACTATATCATCTACTAATTCCCTAATTACTACTAATAAAGTGTTTATACCAAACACATAATCATTTACAATCTTACCTACTTTTCCTTCCATCATTTTGTGTAATATTTTCATAAAAATCATATAATCTGTATTATTAATGCAATTGGTCTCCAATTTTGAATTTCTTCCTTCTCTCTTTTTTTCCATATAAATCTGATGATACATTGACACAACTCTTTATACAAAAAACTTTCTCTAGCCATTTATTTATTACTTTTATAAATCAGTTTTTGCTCCAAAGTCAGATTTTATACATCTGATATTCTATTCCATCTGATCCTGCTGCAGAATCTAAATTCATTCCTTTTATTACCTATTTTAGTTTTTCTATCTCTTCTAAATCCTTATTTTCTATGACTAAAAAGTGTGTACCTTCCATTTCTTCCATGTTTTACTTCACTGTTCTTTAAATACTGTCCTGATATATTCTTTTACTATATTCATAATCTCTTCTTGTGTGTGCATATCTTACCTGATGAATATTTGATTTCCCTCATTACCCTATTATTCTTTTTTGATTATTTTACTTAAATAAGGTAGAATTTCTTCTTTTCTTCCTTTCAAAAATATCTTTGTTTATAAAATAAATGCTGTAGTTTTTCTTCTTATTCATTTCTTATATTTTCAGTTCTTTAGTAAATAAATTCTCATCATTCTTCTCTATACACTCAGTCATATTATTACTTAAATTCTTATAATTCCTCTTTTCCTTACATCTTTACTCTTTATCCCATGTCATATAACATTTCTTGTAGTTTAAAATGTAGCCACCATTCTGACCAAGTTTTGCAACATTATCTCATTTCTGCATGATCTTGTCATAACGTCATGACCTCTTTTCTTCCTTTAGCATCCCATTTTACTTCATTGTGTTCTTTTTATGCCTTTCCCTATTTTTATGTAATCATTATTTCCTTTTTCCATAATCCATATTGCCCTATAATCTGAAAACCCTGTAACTAATACTCCTTGTGTGACTGCTACAAAACTTTGTGATAATAAAAAATATTTTTCTGTTCTTTTCTCCCCGTTTCTGTATGTCCAGGTCTCTAAATTCCATATTTTTAACTGTCCATATCATAAATTGTCATTTACTGCTTTAACATCATAAGCCTTTTTATTAGGTTGTCTTAAATTACAATTAAAGTCCCCTACTACAATTATCTCCATATTAATTGCTACATATTGTATTATCTTTCTAAACATTTCGTCATTCTCCTTTTTTATAACATAACCATATAATGCAATCATTCTTATAACATGTTCTCTCTATCTTAAGTCAATAACAGTAATTCTAGCTGTTATAACAAGTGTAGCATCTAACACTTTAATTGTACCTTTATCAAATACAAATATTCTTGAACAGGTCTCTTTCCCCAAATTCCCATATTGCATTTTTCCCCAACACACTTCTGTTTTTGACAAAAATCTAATATCTAGTAGCATAATAACATCACTATATAACTTTTACAACACTCCATAATTCCTATCCTTATTTCCAACTATTTAAAACAATTCACATTTATTTACAAAACTTTACATGTAACTATACTTTAAATAATCAAATGCAAAAGACAAGAACAACTGGAATCCAAAAACGTACCACGGAGCCCTTGTACCAGCAACAACAAGTAGGTAGTCTTAACGAATTTATTTATCACAAACGTTTTCGCCGCACAAAGGTGCAGCTTCCTCAGAGAAAACAAATTAACAATGAGGTAAAAGTGCACGCCCCTTTTATACAAAGCAAAAGGGAAATGACAACATGGTAAGGTGAAACTCATTGTAGTAATTGGTAAACAAGTAGAAGCCTTCACAAGAACAACTTATTCCTCAAAGAGAAAATGCAAACATTAATTCATGTTAGTAATAAGCATTTCAAAGTGTGGAATGTTACCAAAGAAATAAACATAAAATTTAAAATAACATATTTAAAATTCTTAAAATATGTGAAAGAAATCATAACGTTAAAGTAAAAATTCAACATAAAAAGTCATTCAAATAGCAACTCATAAAAAAGTAAGTATAATATGCAGTAATGGATTAAATCTTAGTAAAAAAGTAATGGTAATCCATTATAAGTATGAACCATAATAAGCAACTGTGTACCTTAAAGGTATTATTGTATAACCAACAATAATAACTAAAATCTAGGCAATATTTAACATGAGAGGTGCTACAACAAAGGCACGTCACAAGAAGTCAGAAACAAAAAAAAATTTTGTATATTTTAAAAAAATTTTGTATATTTTAAAAAAATCTCTATGTATGCATAAGAAAGTAAGGAATATCTACAATATTAATATCTAGTAGCATAATAACATCACTATATAACTTTTACAACACTCCATAATTCCTATCCTTATTTCCAACTATTTAAAACAATTCACATTTATTTACAAAACTTTACATGTAACTATACTTTAAATAATAGTATGTATTCATCCTTTCCCTTTCTTTTTTTAAGTGTTCCATTTTTTCTTTTCCTTTCTCGCACTCTTTTTCCAATTTGATTTCTTTTTTGTCTAACTATTCCATTTAGCATCATCGTTCTCACATAAATCTGACTATTCTTTTTCAACATTTACTGTAAATAAAGCATAGTTCACTTTATTTTGTGTTACTTGTTCCATATTAGTAGTACTACTGTCTTTGTTTTTTTTTGTTTTTGTTTCTTTTACATCCTTTTCCATAGCTTTGTCCTTATTACCTTGCTCTATTACACTCTCTGTTATATCTGATACTACTTTTCTTTATCTTCACACTCTCCCCAAACTGTCCCACTTTTTTACATTTATAACATTTAAGTTCACAATTTTTGCATCATGTACTAAACTCCCACATATAAAACATTTTCTTTTTTTACATTTGTTAATTAAATGATTCATTTTACTACATAAAAAGCACATTTTTTGGTTGTCCTCAATATTTCAGCAAACCTCTGTCTGCTTCAATATCAATAACACTTGGAGTATGTACAATACAATCTTTTTGCCCATTTCAGTATCACATTGCAACCCCATTCTACACTCCATAAACCTGTATTATCATACACTTTTGATAAACTCAGCACATCATTGCATAGATTTAATAATTGTTTTTTTTAAAGTCTCTTTTTCAACTTCAGTTCAGAATTGAATACTTTTTCTTAGTTTCCCTAAAAGAGGGCTTAAGTATAACATATAAGTTCCACTCTGAGCAGTTTTTTTTTCTTTTTTTCATATTCCTCTATAAACTTTTCCATTATCTGCCAGTCTCAAAAATAATGTCACAAAAGTCTATTAATATGTATAAATGCTCTTACCTCATTTGTTTTAATCCCGGAATCTTAATAACTTTGTCCCATACTTTGTATCTGTCCATTGGGACATATTTCTTCTTTTCAACTGAAACCTTAAACAGTCTTTTTCTTTTAACTTTCATTTCTTCTACTTGCTTACCATGTATTCCTTCTCTCACCATTCACCATACAATTTCTTCTCTATCTGCATCTCCTTGCTCTGCTCCCTTTTTTCCTTTTGTATACTATCCATCATTTGTTCCCAAGATAAATCCTTTCCATCTTCCGGTTCACTTTCCTACACCATCTTCAACAATATATAGTCTCACAACCATCCCGACCAGAGGGTTGTAACCATACAATCCTGTGTTACATTATCGGATTTAAAAGGTTTCTGCTGGAACACCTCCTCTGTATCTATCTCCATCTCTACTGCATCTGCTGTCTTTCTACTACTTTGAAAAGGCTAAACTGCTTTTCCTCCATCTTTGACACACCATACTTCGCTTTCATGTTATCATTGGCGTCCATCTCCTTCTCTGATGAAATAAGCAGCTCTGCTGTTTGATTAACACACCACAATCAAGAATTTTGCTTATGGTAGCTTCCTGCTTCTCTGAGCTACCTTCGTGCACAGACTGGAAGCAAGAAGCAAAAAGTCACACACAACACACACACACACACACACACACACACACACACACACACACACAGATGCACACAACACACACACACACACACACACACACACACGCACACACACACGCACACACACACAGGCACACACACACACACACACACACACACACACACACACACACACACACACACACACACACACACACACGCACACACACGCACACGCACACACACACAGACACACACACACACACACAGACACACACAAAGAAGTGAAAAATCTCCCAAGAAGGATATCACTGAAGGTGCTCAGTTAGAAATCACACCAGCATTGATTGCTTATGGAAAAAGGGAATGACATTGTGTTCTTCTGCATCTTGTGCTTCACACAAATGACAATCAGGAAATTTCACCTTAGCCACTTGTAGACACACCTTGCTTACTATATGGCTTTCAATCACCTGGAACTTGATACATGTCTGTACAAAATGATGGTGTATGCATGCATGTGTGCATGTGTTTGTGCTTGTATATGTAATATAGAAATATAGACTGTGTATGTGTGTGTGTGTGTGTGTGTGTATATATATATATATATATATATATATATATATATATATATATATATATCTATATATGTATGTATATATATATATATATATATATATATATATACACACACACACACACACACACACACACACACACACACACACACATATATATATATATATATATATGAAAAGATTAATTACAAAGCCAGAAATATAGACATACATCTAAATCATAAAAAGGCAGTACAAAGGTTTAAAGCTATAGGCTGTAAACAGTTACCTCCCTTTGTACAGGAATTGATTCCCTCAGCCTTGTTCTTCCTACTGTATGACCTTGAGCAAGCCACTTAACTAGACAGTGTTTTGGGGAAAATTGGTAGTTTGTGCTAGGTTTCTTTACTGTCTTCTGGACTGCATGCCTTGTAACTACCAAATAGCACTTTATTTTCTCAAGTGAAACAATGTAATTTAATCTCATTAGAACAGAACCACTCTGCAAAAGGGACAGAACATGTACACCTAAAGTGATTGTCCCTACTTGTAGATTTTAGTTCTTGTAATAAGTAAACATTTGGTAATCAGTCACACAGCTCGCTATGTCTGTATATTGTGCGCCGAGTTTCTATGCACGTTACTTTTCATCTTACGCCAGTTCATCTGTCAGACAAAAGGGTGTTTGAAAACTGGCAATATTATGATTTTGTCTGCTATTTAAAAGAAAGTGCCTGCTTTTCTTCTAAAAAGTAGGGCATTTATTTTTTTATAAGGCAAATATACCGAAGTGAAAACTGTCCTTTTAATAACAATATCCAAAACAAAGAGTAAGGTCACAGACAAATCATTCAGTAAAATCTGTGAGAATGTCCCAGACAAACTGAATTCTTTACTGTTTAATACTTTAAACATCCTGTAGTAAAGGCCAATGGAATATATGCAGTTATACAATGACTGGCCATTAGTATTCAAAAACATGCATGCTGATTGGCCAGCCCAACCAGCGTGCCCATTGTAAATCCCACAATATACCAACGGAAAAAGGTCCGGTCACCCGGACTTCTTTCTGTTCGTATATTCCAAATCTTTTATTTTTTTTTCAACAAAAACTTAAAAAAAACTATAGTCCGTACTCCGGACATACCTAAGAGGCAGCATGGAGGAAATACAAAGAAAACCAGGTACATTATTTAAAACTAAATAGATGTACCTGATTTTCTTTGCATCTCCTCCATTCTTTCTCTCTCTCCTACCTGTAAAGTAGCCCAAACTTTTTTTTAATAATAAAAAAAAAAAAAAAAAAGAAAGAAAAAAATCGGAGCATTTTCTCCATTGCTTCCTTTTCAAAGCATTGATGTACTGGGTACGCGTGGGAACGCAAGTCCCATACGCATGTGCAGTACATCAAAACAAGGCAGCAGTATACCACCAGCCACAGAAGAACAGCAATGCACTGTTATACAAAGACATCATTTAAAAAAAGTATTTTTTTTCTTAAATAATGTAATTGTATAATAGCAATAACCGACACTGTGGTTGTGTTATATTGAATTTACCCATGGTTGGCTTTATTTAATCACTCTGGCTTCGTCCTCATGATTAAACCACACTAACCATGGGTAAATCTTCAATATACCACACCACATTGTCAGTTATTGCTTAAATAACCTCCTAAAGAAATACCAGTGTTTCAGCTACAGGCCGTTGGAATGCCTGTGACTTTTTTCTACTCTTGACAACTCTTTGAATATATTCAGATGAGTAAAGCCAAACCTAAATGAATGTAGACATGCTGTGTTTCTCCAATTTTCTGACCTCATCAGTACAGCATAAGTGGATTGTTTGGCAACATTTTAGAATCCCAGAGCATAAAATCAAGCCTGATGTCCATAAACATTATGGTATCTGTAAAATATCCAAAATAACATCCAAAGTAAAGGTTAGAATGGTCGCACAGACAAGCCATTCAGTAAAATCTTTCAATGAGATTCAGCCAAGCCAGTCTTCACTGTGTAATAGCTTAAACCTCCTGTAGTAGAGGCCCATGAGTTATATGCAAATGACCACTTAAGGGCATACCAGTATTTCTGCTACATTGCTTCTGAATATCCATGACTTTCTTTTACTTTTTTACATATTTATTGGATATATTTAGGTTAATAAAGGCAAGTATGCACAGCTAGTGGGTATTTGACTCTTATCTAATGATACATCAACACCACATATTAGTGTTATTGAATATATAGCCCTATTGTATGAGCTGAAATTCTGAATAATAAATAGATGTAAAGGCCAGTTTTGGTGGTCATGGCATATCTTCAGGAAGTGAAGTGTATTTTCAAAGACTGAATAAAAAAAAAACATATTTGAAGTTTTGCTTTGTACTGTGGCATAAAATAATTTTTTGAACTCTACATTAAAAAAAAAAATCCAGAGACATATTAGTCAAAAGGTTAGATTTTCTCTTACTAAAAGCATACTATTTCATATCTAACAGAAGCATGTCCATTGTCACCTTAAGGAAAAATTCCACTGTGAGTCTTTCCATGATTTTACACAAAATACTTATCAGATTGAAGGACCCAAAGTTGGGTCTCATGTGACTTCTGCAAAAACCACACCTTAGTGAGTCTGTAAAACTGTAGCCTGTTGGCATACAATGGGAGTGTATTCACATACTAACATTTTATTTAACGTGAATGATAGTAATTTCTTTGTATTTTCCTTGGTTCTGCATGGGAAACTGCAAAGTATATTACCTGGTCCTGTGGAACATCAGCTTTTAGTTTAATTTGTGACAGCAACTATCTTATTTTTAGTATAAACGATATCTCCCCTAGTGACTATGGGTCTATATTAGATCACTGAGTGCTTAAAAAAGCGAACGATGATTAATCGACCCTATGTAAGCGAAAGCTTGCAATTTCGAACTGTCAGAAGAGAGATTTTTTTCCTAGGGAAAAAAAAAATCGCTGTTCCAACAAAAAAAAAAAAAAACATACTTTAACAGTACATTAATGTGGGGGGCTGTGCCACCCATACCCCCTACTTAAATATACCAACTCCGAGACCGCACTACAGTTCTGAAAATGGCAAAGTAACGAAGCGGCCAAGCGAATTCTTTCCCAGGGAAAGAATTTGCTTAAAAGCCGCTTCGATATTTTGCCATTTCATGATTTTGAGTTCGACCAAGACGCATTTGAAAGAATGCGTCTTTGGTCTTCTAATAGGGAACCGGGACTATAGCACATTGATATATATCTTTGCTAACTGTTCTGTCTGTACAAAATGTTTCTTTTAGGTCAATGTACATTCTTAGTTTATATGAGACTAAGAATCCTATAACGTTTTAATATATGCCTAAAACGTTTACATTCCTTTTGACCTGACATTCCTTTCTCCACCTGCTGATTCATATTATAATTGAGATATGTTATTGCACGTTGCAGAACCTTTTCTATCATCTTTTCCATTCATCATCCCTGCACAGTGTCTGTGCTTCATTTTCAAATAGACAGTTATGAAGATGATGTGATGAGTCATCAAGGATATCACCACATTCGACAATTTCAAAATATCAAGGAGCAGACAACTAGTCTGATTCACCAAATGCATGTTGTCATGTTCCAGTTTAATAAAGAGACAAAAGACCAAAACACCTTTGACAATCTTTATTGAGTCAAACATATAAAACCATTGCATCATAACTTTATTATTCATAACTTCATTTCTTTGCATATCATCAAACATCCCTTGACCATCCATCAGGGCAGTGTCGACTGCTCATCCTTTACAAATAAGCAGTGTTCTCCATCTGCTCACTTAGTCTTACATGTCAGGCAGTGTCCAACCGCTCAACCTCATCCCAAATCCTCACTTCCATTAAAACCACCAGGTGCAAGCAGCATCCACCCACTCACGTTCACCCCTCCAGGCTTCCTTACTCCAAAATGCACACCAGAAGGGGAACAGAAGACGGGCAAGCCTAACCTTCTTCATCACCCATGCACTCCTGCCAACTTAGACCAGCATAATACCTCAATAAACATGGGGGGGCCGGGTGGGTAACAAGATCACGCCAAAATGTGCTCCCGAAATGGCTCCCACTGCTCAAAATTCCCTTAATCCTCAACCCTTGCTTACTTCACTTCCTCGGGCCATGTCTCTCCAGAAATTAACCCTTTTTTGCCCTACCTACCTCTATATAACTTGCCTTGCCTACCCATCCCTATCCTTTCCTTATCTACTCATCTACCCCCTTGCTGAAGATGTCCCAAGACAAATTTGTCTGTTCTAAACATAATTTGTCATGTTCCACTTTAATAAAGAGACAGAAGACCAAAAGACCTTTGATGACCTTTATTGAGTCAAACATATAAAACTATTGCATTATAACTTTATTATTCATAACTTCATTTATTTGCATATCATCAAACATCTCTTGACCATCCATCAGTGCAGCATACTACCCCTCATCCTTCTGACCATCCATCAGTGCAGCATACTACCACTCATCCTTCTGACCATCCATCAGTGCAGCATACTACCACTCATCCTTCTGACCATCCATCAGTGCAGCATACTACCACTCATCCTTCTGACCATCCATCAGTGCAGCATACTACCACTCATCCTTCTGACCATCCATCAGTGCAGCATACTACCACTCATCCTTCTGACCATCCATCAGTGCAGCATACTACCACTCATCCTTCTGACCATCCATCAGTGCAGCATACTGCCACTCATCCTTCTGACCATCCATCAGTGCAACATACTACCCCTCATCCTTCTGACTATCCATCAGTGCAGCATACTACCACTCATCCTTCTGACCATCCATCAGTGCAGCATACTACCACTCATCCTTCTGACCATCCATCAGTGCAGCATACTGCCACTCATCCTTCTGACCATCCATCAGTGCAGCATACTACCACTCATCCTTCTGACCATCCATCAGTGCAGCATACTACCACTCATCCTTCGGACCATCCATCAGTGCAGCATACTAAAACGCATCCTTCTGACCATCCATCAGTGCAGCATACTACCACTCATCCTTCTGACCATCCATTAGTGCAGCATACTGCCACTCATCCTTCTGACCATCCATCAGTGCAGCATACTGCCACTCATCCTTCTGACCATCCATCAGTGCAGCATACTACCACTCATCCTTCTGACCATCCATGAGTGCAGCATACTACCACTCATCCTTCTGACCATCCATCAGTGCAGCATACTACCACTCATCCTTCTGACCATCCATCAGTGCAGCATACTGCCACTCATCCTTCTGACCATCCATCAGTGCAGCATACTATGACTCATTCTTCTGACCATCCATCAGTGCAGCATACTGCCACTCATCCTTCTGACCATCCATCAGTGCAGCATACTACCACTCATCCTTCTGACCATCCATCAGTGCAGCATACTACCACTCATCCTTCTGACCATCCATCAGTGCAGCATACTACCACTCATCCTTCTGACCATCCATCAGTGCGGCATACTACCACTCATCCTTCTGACCATCCATCAGTGCAGCATACTACCACTCATCCTTCTGACCATCCATCAGTGCAGCATACTACCACTCATCCTTCTGACCATCCATCAGTGCAGCATACTACCACTCATCCTTCTGACCATCCATCAGTGCAGCATACTACCACTCATCCTTCTGACCATCCATCAGTGCAGCATACTACCACTCATCCTTCTGACCATCCATCAGTGCAGCATACTACCACTCATCCTTCTGACCATCCATCAGTGCAGCATACTGCCACTCATCCTTCTGACCATCCATCAGTGCAACATACTACCCCTCATCCTTCTGACCATCCATCAGTGCAGCATACTACCACTCATCCTTCTGACCATCCATCAGTGCAGCATACTACCACTCATCCTTCTGACCATCCATCAGTGCAGCATACTGCCACTCATCCTTCCCAAATAAACAGTGAGCTCCACCTACTCACTTAGTCTTACATGTCAAGTAGTGCCCAGCTGCTCACCTTCATCCCAAATCCTCACTTCCATCCAAACCACCAGGTGCAAGCTGCATCCAACCACTCAGTTTCACTACTCCAGGCTTCTTTACACCAAAATGCACACCAGAGGGGGAAAAGAAGAGGAACAAACGTTTCCCTCTCACTAGCTTCAGCCTTTCACCAAATCCTCCAAAATTAATTCCAAATTCAAATTGAACAAATCCAAACCAAAATCACCGGGGTACACTCCATCATCCTTGAACTACATAGGATCCCTGTCACCAAACTCTTCATACTGTATGGTCCACACTCCCATCTTCCCCAACTGCCTTGCCAACCTAAAATTCACAAACATCTGTGCCTGTTCTACAGCCAAGAACTTCCGAGCATTCCTCCAAGACAAATGGGGTATAATCTCTGACCACACTAAGCAAACACTTGGGTACAATGTCGTTAATGCAAGCAGATCCTCCCTTATCTGGTAAAGCAACTGCCACTTTGGCATTAAACCCAAATCATTATCTGTCATGTGCACTAACAAGACCAGAGGAGGGCCCACCTGAGCTTCCATCACTGTAAATACCTGCAACAGCCATTTCCACCTTAGTTCTCTGATGCTGTGCCATGTGACCCTCCACCCGAACTGGTGCAAAGCCAACTCTTCAGAACCATTACTCCTGACAGCAGCCCTCCTCACTACCCAGTAACATGCGTGTGACCTATGAGGAAAATCCTGTTGCCTAAAAGGAAAAAAAAAATTTAAATTAGAAACACAGTCACCATCCCCTATCTAATATAAGTCAAAAAGGCATTGGAAGATCATTGCCCTGCCTTCTTAATGACCTCAACTGAACTACCCTCCCTTGCTTAATCTGAAGCCCTACCCATCTAAAAAGAATGAGTAGAAAATCTTTCTCTATCAAAACTTATACAGTGGAATGGCCTTCTCATCACCAAAATCAGCTGTCCCCCTGTTATCACCTTACTTCCTTTTAACCAGAAAACCAAATCCTGCGGGCTCCCCTTATGAGACACTAACAATTTCCTCACTCACACCACTGGATATATCTGTTCCATCCTGTCCTTCACTAGAACTATTTGCACACCCCTGCCAATGTGATTCATCTTAGATGTCCTAAACTGAATGTGAACTGCTCTGGGCAGTAACATAATATCTTCCCAAACCAAAGATCCCAACAACTCTGACACCTTAAAATCCTCAAAATACATCCATACGCTCAATGTCACGCACACAGCATAATCCACTATTTCCCCACTTAACATAGCTAAATCCCACAACAAAACCTTCAACACCTGCCTTGTCACTGGCCAACACTTCCCCTTGTGCAGACCTTCCTCCCTACCCAATCCCTTCAACATCCATCCCACTGTCCAGGATTGCATGAAATCCCTCAACCTCGCCACATGAGCAAGCACATTGATTGCCGGCAACTCTACCTTAACCGATTAAACTGCCTTACCCTCTGCCCTAGCCCAAGCTAAATATTGCAACAAAAACTCTTTTGACCAAACATCTTCCTCCTCTGGTAAATGCAAAATAAAACTATCAAGATCATGCAATGCCCTACCATATGCCTTCCTGGTGGACACTGCTCAGGACTGTTCCACCAGCTTCCTGATCACTGCAACCCAATTCTCCACACCTCACCTGACACCATCATAAGCTCATCTGCTGCCATCAGGGCCAATTGCCAGAACCTAGAAAAATGAAAGTGAGACATGCTGTTATCAATCCCATTTCTAACACCTGTAAAGGAAAAATTAATCAACAAACTCTGTAAAACTAACTTCAACAACACCAACAATAAATGCTCAGACTTAGCTGTCTTAACCTGTAAAACCCACACCACTGCAATATTGTCAGAATTAAAAAATACTCTCCTGCCCTCAAACATTTCTGCCATACTACAGACGCCACCCAAATCAGCATTAACTCCAAGAAAGCAACATCCCACTTCCACTCATCCTGCAACTCAACTGGCCATGGAAATGCAAACCACTGACCACCAAAGAAGGCCCTATAACAATGCCCCCTGCTACATCTGTGAACAACTGAAGTCCCATTGCCCTACCCAATCTGACTGCCAAGAGGAGACACCATTAAGTTGCTCTAGAAATGCCAACCACAAAGTTAAATCTTAACGAGTCAATTTGCAGATTCTCACCCAATGATGCTTACTTTTTCCCCCAATCAACACAGACCTACAAAAAGTATGTCCAGAGTGAACAGCCCGACAGGCAAAATTTGGGAGTCCTAAGAGCTCCATAACATTTTATACCTGCCCCTTGTACCTAGCTTTCATCAAAATTATCTTTTCTTTTAATCTGGCTATCTTCTCCCCAGCAAAGAAAATCAGCCATGTTCCACAACCAACAGCAATCCCAAAAAAAATCTAATGCCTTTGCTGGACCTCCAATTTGTGGGTGGCCAACAGCACCCCCAGTTCCTCACACATTCCCAAAAACTCACACATAGCTACCACAGCTCCCTCACGCCCCTCATCTACCAAAAAAAGTCATCCAAGTAATGCACCACCATCTGAATATTCACCTCCTGCTGCCAGATCCAATGAAGAGCCATGCTAAACTTCTCAAAAGTTGAACAGGCTACAGAACAACCCATTGGTATGGCCTTGTCCAAGCAAAACCTACCACTTACCACCATGTCCAACAATGGCCATTCCTCATCCCGCACTGTCTGAAGATGAAAAGCGGACTCAATGTCCACCTTAACCAACCATGGATCCTTAAACTCCTTAATGACTCGTACCACATCATCCAATGATGCATAACTCACCTTAGCCTCCTCCACTGCAATAAAGTCAATGAGAATTCCCTTCGGGGTAAGAAAAATGATGAATCAGCTGAAATTCCTCTGGCTTCTTTTTAGGTATCAACCCCAATGGCAAAACCTTAAAACTGGCAAATGGGTGTGGGCTACCAAACGGGCCCAATAACTGGCCTGTCTGTTGCTCCTTCTCCACCTAAGCCTCCAAAATATCCTCTCTCCCCTGCACTGATCTCAATTTTTTTCCAACTGTGTCATCACACACCAACTGAGACTTAAGAGAAAAATCTCCTTGAAAAACCTTCAATCAATACCAGAGCCATAACTGCCTACAGGTACTGCTGCAGCAAGTCCACAAGGCATGCACCTTAATAGGAGAATGTGTCCCCAAGTTGTGCTCTTGCCCCTTGAAATAACCCCCTCTCTAGCTATGAAAAAGTACCCTTACCAGGCATCCCTTGTAACCCCTGAGCTGACTCCTCTAACTCACTATGACCAGAAAAAGATGATGCTTGCCCTGCCAAATTACCCTTGCATCTACCACACTGCACCACTGAGTGCATGCTTGCACACTTTGAGCAAGTGTGCAAGAATCGACTCGTCACTCATGAACATCATTCCGTATTGAAGGCCCACCATACCTCAACACCTCCTTCCCCTATCTTATTCCCCTTGATATCCACAATGAAGCTGTCCATCATAGTAGCCAGCCATATGTCCAGGTGTCTCACCTCCCAATGCATGGACTTCTCCACCACCTGCCTCTTGCGAAATCTCTGATCATACTAGAGGTACGCATTACTGGCCTAAAGCCATTGTGCCTCCCATATTGTTAAAAAATAAGCCAAGAGCAGAAGGGCCAATGCACTATTCTTCTCCACCCATACTGTCATGTAGTAAATAAATCCCAACACCCAATTCTCCCATGCTCTAGGATGCATTTTTCCTACCTGTCTTCGACCCAAGGTCACTAAGGCTGCTAATAGGTCATTACCATTCGATGTCTCCATTTCCAACAAATGTTGGATGCCATCTGTGTCAATTAAATCAAAAATGTCAACATATTTCACTTTCCAAATCTTCTCTTTTATTGAAGAGGGTATGTGAGGAGTCATGAAGACTGCTGTACTCCCCTGCCCAGGTGTCTGCGTGCCCAACCAATTGTCTGGACGCATTCCAAAATCCAACCCCACCTCCTCCAAGCAAGAATTGGCCTCCTCCCATAGTGACAACAAACTACCAACCATGTCTGCGGTATGCAAACTGGAACTGCACTTTCTAAACCCATGCCCCTTTCCTGTTAAACTCTGCAGGCCCCCAAAGCCACTCAGAGGACCATCTGATGACAGATTTGAGCCGCTACCTGTCACCCAATGAATGGCTCCCTCACCCCCGGCCCACCGAACCTACTGGCCTGTCCACCTTCCAAACAGTAACTGCAAGGGCATTTCCTGTAGGAGCAGAAATTGCTGAGTCCGCCAGTGAGACCTCTGCTGCTACAATCTCACTGATCTGTGACTGACACGTTCTTTTGCCTCTGGCTGCTTGCTTGCCTTTTGATGGCTGCTGTCTCTTATGACTGGTTTGGCCTCATGCTACTGTCACCATAGTACCACTGCTTAGCATCTCTTGAAAAAGGTCCTCTGCCTGATCCACAATGTCTGTCATCCTTTGCTGCAATGCCTGGACATCAGCCATGTAATCCACTGAACCAGTGAGACCTGAAATGAGACAAGAACAATATAAGTGACATACAAGGGGAGAAAAATAAATAAATAAACCATGATAAACAGAATGGCTTTAACCCAGATCCTTCCCCATTCTCTGTGGCCTGACCCTGAATTAAAAAGCTCAGTGTACAGCTTTCCAATATTGCCCAGGTACCTGCCTCAAATTCTTTTTTCCTTTTCTTCCTCTCCTCCCTTATTCCTTTCCTTTCATTTTTTTACCTCCATCTGTTTCCCTCAACCTACCCTCTTCCCCTTCCCCTTCATTGTCTTCCCTCTCACTTTCCTTCTCTCAGCAGCACCTCTTCCTCTGCTTGCTCCCCCTGCTTGCAGCTACTGTCAAAAGAGTGACCAGGAAGCACCGGAAAGCATACCTTTCAACCTCTCAGATGAAGAAATCTGGATCAAGCATGCATAACAGTGGGACAAAGACTAGCCCCACCCAAAAGTAGGAACTAGCTTAGCACGTTTGTAGCCTGACTCCTCTGTAACAGATTTTGCTGTCAAATCTGCATGATTGCAAGACATACCTCTCAACTGTCCCTGATTGGACTTAAATTTTAGCTCTGTCCCCCGTATTTCCTCCAAAAACTGGTGACGTGGAGGAAAGGTGGTAAGTTATACATAATAAATAATGACAATAATTAGTGTTATAGATTTCTTTTTTTTTATTACTTCACAAAATGTATGTTAATGAACAGTCTTTTATTCTGCCAATGTCCCAAGTTAATAGTGGTAATATGTTAAAAATGTCTCTGATTATACCTGTTTTCCATTACATTTGCCAAAATCTTTTTTTTTTCTTTGTATTATAACTGTGCTCTAAAGGCACATACTGACCTCCCCTCCGTGGCTACCCTACCCACCCTGCATGTGTCGAAGCAGCCTTTACAGGCAGGTGCCAAACAGCCCACAAAATTGCCTTCATCAAGTTGCCCAAAACCAAACACCAATACATGGACTTGCTATGCCACCACCACAATCCTTCCCAGCACAACAACAAAGTGAAGAACAAAATCACCAACATCGCAGACCCTACTGCATCAGAACCTCAAATGTCTGTGGAATCAAGCCCCACCGCAAGTATATATTTTTTTTTTGTTTTGTTTTTGTCATTAATCAGTATTCTGGGGAGGAGGAAAGCGTGCCACAAAATAATAAAATGATCTGAAGACCTACTTGATTTAATAGAAGTATGCAGACATATTAATTCACGACCCTACAGAAAATGAGTAACAGTAATTGAGACCATTAAGAGTGATTCTATGAGGCGAGGAGAAATAAAAGAGTACATTATACTACAGTTAAAGTAATAATAGATAAGGCACTCTGGCCAAACTGATTGCCCCCATCTCCAGTTATGGCTAAGCTCACAACCAGCCTGCGATCCCTTAAGTCACTACCCAATGATCACCTGCCCCAAAACCTTACTTCACTACCAGTCCCCAATGCCTTCCTGACCACCAGACTACCTCAGGTCGTCTCGCATGTAATCCTACACTTGACAAGATCACGCCTAAATGTGCTCTCTAAATGGCTCCCACTACTCAGAATTCCCCTGAGTTCCACCCCTTGCTTATTTCACTTCCTCCCTCCATCTCTCCAGAAATGAACTCTTCCATGCTCTACCTACATCTATACAAATTGCCTTCCTGTCCAACCCTCCCAACTCCATCCTTTCCTTACCTACTTATCTACCCTCCCCCGCTAAAGATGTTCAGTGACAAATTTGTCTGTTCCAAATATAATTGCATAGGTTCATAGAAGGTTACTAGGCTAATGGCCCCAGGGCACTTACAAGCATAGCCATGTAATACCTGCGTTCCCTAACTGACCATTGTTAGATGGTTCCCTAATTGACCATTGCTAAATGGTTTGATGGTTTGCATAGTGAATCTTGGATCAGCACTGGCTGCACCTCTCCATGAGGGACATTGTTGCTACCCCAGGGGAGAATTTACTGTCTCCCATCCAGTTTTCCGGGTTGTGCTTAAATAGGGTTATTGAGGACGTCTGCTTAATGTGAATTGGGAATTTATTCCAAACTAGCGGCAGTCTCTGGGAGACCTATCCATCTCTGCATCATGTTTTGTTTAAGTCACAGGCTAGGTTGAGATCTTTGGATTGAGTGACTCTTGTTCCATTTGATTTGAAGACATGCAGCATTTCCATTAGGGCAGGGTCAGAGACTGCTTTGTAGGCCAGGCACTGATCACCTCTCATCAGCTTGTAGGACACAGAGTACAGCGACAGGGCTTTCTTAATGAAAGGCTTTGTCTTTCCATGTAGTCATGTTTTAGAGTCCCTGATTCTCTTAGTCAGGGACCTCTGTGGTCTTTCCATTTGCTGTAGGTGTCTGGTGAGGTACATGCATAAGGGGAGATTGCATTATATTAGTAGTCTGATGAGGGTGGAGTACAGAGGAGTTATAACATCCTTGGTCTTGGATGCAATGCCCTTACTCATGAGGTGTGCAGTGTAAAAGGTTTTCCTTACCACTATGGACATATGGTGATAGAGGTTTGGACTGCTAACATCTTGTGTTTCCAAGTCATGCATCACTGGGTTTGAGCTTATGTGGGTCCTGCCTATATTGTAATTTGCAGGAACTGCCTCTTTGCCAAAGGAGACAATGATGCATGCATTTAGTTTTAGACTGTGGATTTGGTACCATTCATTTGTCTGTGTTAACTCCCCCTGTAATATCATAATATATTTAGGGGGCTCAATGAGTGTTCCCAGTTTGCCGCCATCTGGGAACTTAGTAAGCCACAGGCTGTCTAATTACACCTGGACTTCTGAGAAATATCTTCCAAATAGTAGAGGGCCCAGGACAGAATCATTGGAGATACTGGGGAGAGGACAGGTGTCAGTTATGCTTTGGGTTATGGCTGGTAGGGATGGGGGGGGGGTGATGTTTGCAGCAAATTTGTCAGCTAATAGGTTGGCAACTTCCTCAAGGTCAGTGTGAGTGGCACCATACACTAGGAGGTCAGCACATATCTGGGTATTCCCTTTTACATTTCGGACATAGCTGAAGAATTACATATGATTGCCTTTAGCTCTGAAGCTAATTTGGCCTCATAATTAGCTTTAGAGGACTTTATCAGATATCTGATTTGCTTTTTCAGGCTCTGGAGGGTATTCTTTCTCTGTTAAGTTAACTCTTGTTCTTAGATATCAGTTTCTTTCTTTTGTTAGTTATATAACCTGTTTATACTCAATGTCAACCAGGGTGGCTTGTTTTTACAGGAGGACTTGGTTTTGATCCTGTCAGGTACAGGAGAGTCAATGCAGTTGTGTATGTGGTTATACAGGGCATTTGTGTACTCATCTGCATAATGGTCATTGTTGGCTGTGTTAGCAGAGGGTCTGATACTTTTCAAACTATCACTTAGTAGGCTATGGTTTATTTTGGAGAAGTTTCTTATTTTTATCGCTCCTGTGGAGGTGTCAGGTCTAATCGTTACTTCAAACTAGATAGATTTATGGTCTGACCTTACTAGGGAGGGCAGAAAAACCGGGGTTAGTGCAGTGATGCCCCATATTGGTGAGTACTAAGTCTAGAACATTTGAGCCCCTTGTGGGGGTGCAGACTAACTGCCCTAGAGCATTTGCATTAACAAAATCCAGGAATCTCAGGATGATCGAGCTTGTGCTCATGTAGGTCCCCACATGATAGAAGGATAGTTGAAATGTCCCATGACCAAGGTCTTTGACCATATAGTGAGTGACTCAAGCTCATTCTGAGGTCTGAATTTGTGGAAGGCATTGTAAGCTTGAATGGATGGGGTACTCTCTGCAGCCTTGAATCAAGTCTCTGTGATTGCACAGAAGTCAGCATCTTCCAAGGTGAGAAGAGCTTCTAGGGAGTGCAGTTTCCTATTTAGACTCCTAGCATTAAGCAGCATAACTTTGAATTTGTCTGAAGTGGATCTTTTTTTTTTTTTTTTACATCGCAAGTTTTGTTGTTTTGGTATTGCCTAAAAACAATATTATGAGTGAGGCAAGCATCTTTTCTGGTATTCAAAAGCCTAGAGGAGACAGGTAAAGACCATCTCTGGCAAAGCAGCATGGTCTGTTGATCATGTCTTCCCAGGTTAACAGATACTGGATCACCCTGGATTGATACCAGAAGCTAAGCTAATTTTTGAAGTCAATCATATTTTGTTTATATTGTGGCATCATCCTGGGTGAAGGTAGAATGGTGCTTAGGGCTAGAGACATACTTGCCAGGGACACATAATCTGAGAGTTCAGACATGTTTCTCTTCATATAGTCCAGGGAGGTACATTTCAGGTCATTCACCCCAACATGTACTGTACGATGACAGAGTCATAATGGTAATTGTAGTTGAGTGATTTGAGTGCGTGCATGAGTTGGCGGATCCTGGCAGCTGACAGGAACTTGATTGTGACCTTCTCATTGCCCAGCCTGGTGAGGGGGACGGGTCTATATTATAACATCAAAGTCTAAAAACTTTGAATGTTATAATATCAAACCCAGTAGAGCGAATGCTGAAAATTGTGAAGTTGCAGAACACCGAATACTTTGCTAGGGAAAGTATTCAGTGGGCCGTTTCTGTAGCTTCGCTATTTCCTCAACTGTGGAGTGAAGGTTACAGACCGGGTTAAGGTAAGTGTGAAAACGAAGGTGAGTGTGCAATTGGGCACAGGTTAGGAGAGTTAGGGTTAGGGCATGGGTCAGGTAAGTGTGCTATTGTGTAGATGTGAGGGTTAGGGTGGGGTAGGTGAGTTAGGGTTAGGGAGTGGGTAAGGTGAGTGTGCAATAGTTAGGGACCTTAGGGTTAGGGTTCGGTTAAGGTAAGTGGATAGCTAGTGGTGTATGCCTGGTTTAGTGTAGGGTTTTGTGAAGTGTATGTGTGTAGATTATTTATTTTGGTGTGCTTGTGTTGTCTGTATGTTTGTCGGAACAGCGAATTTTTTCCCTGGGAAAAAAATTTGCTATTCTGACTGTTCGGTTTTCTCATGTTTGGATTGAATGGGTTTGATATTATAAAATTCTAAGTTTTTAGACTTCGATGTTATAATATAGACCTGAGGGGGACATCTGTGTGTCTCACTATGGAATCTCCTATAACAAGGACAATTGGTTTTGAGATGTTCTGCCATAGGAGCATATTCTCCGAGACACTGGTATGCATGTTGTTATGTG